>NW_003852525.1:258786-316290 GCF_000181295.1 Otolemur garnettii
TAGGAGCAGGAACCCCTGTTTAGGGAACAGGAACCCCTGTTTAGGGAACAGGAACCTGTGTTCAGGAGATGGAAACCTCTGTTTAGGGGATGGGAACCTCTGTTTAGGGGCTGGGAGCCTCTGTTTAGGGGACTGGAACTTTTGTTAGGTGACAGGAACTTCTGTTTAGGGGATGGGAACCTCTGGTTAGGTGACTAGAGCCTCTGTTTAGCAGACAATGGCATTTGGTGCCTTTTGGGTAAAGTTTAGATTTAGGGTTGAGAGGAAGAGAAGCAGTGATGAAGCAGATGTAGAAATTAAATTAAAGCAGATGTAGATGTTGGGGTAAGACCATGATGGCAGTGGTTTTGACAAATTGGAGGTCACTGCTGACCACTACTCTAAAAATTTCCAGGGAGTTATATTAGGAGATGAACTGCAGTGTTGGAAGGAGTGAATGGGTAGTGAAGAAGAAGAGACAGAAGCTGCTTTATCCAGGAAGCTGCTGGTAAAGGGGAGAGGGAAGTAGCCTGTGATGGAGGCTACTTCATCTGAGGAAGAGCTTTTGGGGGAGGATGAGGGATGGCTGGCAATGTTATGTGCTACACGGGAAAAACACACAGGTATTTTTGAAATCAGATGCAAGAAACAGGTGTGATTGTTGATACTGTAGCATCCCAGAGGAAGTTGGAAAGGACACACCAGGAAGGGTAGATTATTCTAGAGTTCAGGAGAAAGAATATGGAGTTAGGGCCATTAGTCATGGGCAGCCTCAAAAGCTAACCCAGCACTAAGTCACAGATAAGTTTGGGAACTGGGGAGCTGCTGAGTAATAAACTCTATTTTTCTGAAAATTTGGAGGCAATGTCAGATACTTTTCTCTGTACATGTGCGAGGGGTGGGTGTGATGGGTGATAAGAACGGGCTACAAAAGTTGGAAATGTTGGCATAAATTTGGAATAGCCTAAGTATGAATTTAGGTATAGTTTGTTAGGGATTCATAAAGATACTATTCAGTCCCAGACTGTTGTTAAATAGTGCAGAGTCAGACGGTCATGTTCTCTTCTTTAGTGCTCAGTGTGGTACAGAGTAAGTGTGAGTGGACGAGATCGTTACTTTCAATGACCCAGGATTATGCAGTAAGGAGTAGAGGGCAAGAATATAAAAGAGCGCTGAAAATATAAAAACCACTGAACAGTCAACTGGGAAGTTTAATGTAAATAAAGAAGTCTGTAAATACAGAGGACGATACTACAATGGAAAACAGAAGAGGTCTGTGTCGCCCTGTGTCTGCCTTACTCACAAAACCCCCTCTGCTTTGCACTTGGTGGCCGTGATTACTGGGCTGTGTACTTAATGGCCCTGTCACAGTCAATTGGCCCAGGAGTCAACACTCAATTATTATTATTTTTTTTAGACAGTCTCACTCTGTCAACAAGATTGGAGTACCATGTCATCAGTTCACAGCAACCTCAAATTCTTGGATTCAGGTGATCCTTCTGCCTCAGCCTCCCGAGTAGCTGGCACTATAGGCTCATGCCACAAGGCCCAGTGAGTTTTCTATTTTTAGTAGAGATCGGGTCTCACTCTTTCTCAGGCTGACCTTGAACTCCTGAGCTCAAGTGACCTCCCAGAGTGCTGGGGTTATAGGTGTGAGCTACCACACCTGGCCAACGGTAGATATTTTTCACTGGCATAGGTATCAACTTCAGGTTATTGAGGAATAAGTTTTTCTCTCCCATGAACTGGAATTCAGAAATAGCTATTTAATCTGGGTTCAGCCAACATTTAATTAATGTAAATATAGGATTTGTAGTAGGATTCTGCTACCAAAGCATGGCACAGCAGAGAAAACTGGTTTCTAGTAAAAAAAGTAACATACAGAGAAAACAGAGATGAATCTACATAAAGATACTGCCTCCCCTGCAACATCCCCCCACCCACCTCCGGTGCCTTTGCAGTTTTTATTATAAAACTTTTTGTAATCTGGATCAATTTCTATTATTCATTTGATTCTGTAGACTATACTTGCATCTCATGTTAAGTCTTCCTTTTATATTTAAGCTAATTTGAGTTGGCTTTACTGGAATCTCAAAGGGTCTTATGAAAATCTAGATCCCCGGACTGGAGGTCTTCACTAGTTAGAGAAGAACCATGTAACTAATGGGTACTCAGGAGAGCCAAAATGATAGAAAAGTTTATGAGAGAATTGTGATAATGACAGCATGAAATTAAATGATTTTCTGTACTTGAAATTTTCATAACTCACTTGAGCAGCACAGTTGATGGTAATCCACGCAGGCCGTGGAGGAACGAGACTGAAGAGGGGCGGCCAAGTTACACGGGTAAAGGAAGAGCAGTAGGGTCGGCTGGACTGCTGGAAGCTGACGTAATTCACGGAGACTTGGAAATCAGCTAAGAGTTATAGTGAAACTGTAGGGTTACAGCACTCTACAGATCGTGAAAGAGGGATCTAAAGGTAGGTAGGTGAGATGAGGGGTTATGGAAAGGGTAGCCTAAGATGGCATGCACCTCCAAGGATGATGGCAGACTGGGAGAAGAAAGGTCACAATGGCACAGAAATTGCAGGAGGGAAAGAAGTCCCTCCTTACTTTCTAGCCACAAGCTACTCATTACTCAGCCATGAGACGGTAAACACACTCCCATGAATAAATAAATAATCAGCACTCAGAATATCTGAATGTCATTATTTACTGACGGCAAATCCCAAAGGAATCTTCTAAAGTACCACAAAAGCAAGAAATCAGGAAAGAGGATAAATCACAAAGAAAGACAACTGTGACTTCTCAGATGATGTGTGCACTGTGGAATCACGTCAGAGTCTGTAGAGAGCCGTCCATAGTTCTGCACAAGTGTGTATTCATCTGCGTACTTTCTAGAAAGAAAGGGTCACTGTTGGTTCTTCAAGCATAGACTCGGAAGGAATCCTCCCTAGGAAAATATGCCAGGTGTCATGGAATGACCGCTCACATCAGCTGCATCGCCCAGAAGCAGGAATGAGCACTCGGGTGAACGTTGACGCCCTTGTGAAGATCCACTCAGCTCTGGCAGTGGCCTGGAGGAGGTGTCCTTGAAGTAAACTGGTCAAAGAAAACAAAAGGACAAGGACGAAAAGTGAAGACGGGGGTCAAAGCTATAATTCAGGGTTTAATTTCAGATCTTTGTGAACACAGTGCAGCCTCCCGGTTGACGTAATTTTCTTTTCTTTTCTTTTCTATTCTTTGTTTAATTAAATAATAAAGAGGTAGATCATGTACACATTAATGAATTTATGGGGTACAAAGAGCTGATTTCATGTACAATTTGGAATGCTTACATCATACTGGTTAATATATCCCTCACCTCATTTACTTAATTATTGTGTTAAGATATTTATGCTCTATACTTAATAGATCCGACATGTACCCTTGCAATATGCACCATAGGTATGATTCCCCCATTCACCCTCCCTCCCTCTAACCTCCCCCTCCCCTCCTATCCCCTCCGTCCTTCATCCTGGGCCACAGTTGTGATCTATTCTTCATATGAAAGTGTAAGTGATTGTAAATTGGTTTCATAATAGTACTGAGTATGTTGGATACTTTTCCCTCCATTCTTGAGATACTTTACTACATCAGATATGTTCCAACTCCATCCATATAAACATAAAAGAGGTAAAGTCTCCATCATTTTTAAGGCTGCATAATATTTCGTGGTATACATATACCACAATTTATCAATCTATTCATACCACAGTTTATCAATCCATTCATAGACCAGACATACACCATGCACGTGTCAGCACAGGAGGCCCAGTTCCTCATGGTTACCACCTCTCTATGTTGACTGTTACAGTTCCTTGGGCCATCTATTTACAGAGGTTCTACTGTATTTCTAAAGCTTACTTTTACAACACTTCTGATTTATTTTGATTCATCAATTTATTGATGATTTATTCCTTCATCAAGTCATATATTTGGCTTTGTCTTCTGTGTTCTATGCAATTACTAAAATTAATTGTAGAGCTTTTTTTTTTTTTTTTGTAAATAAAGACCATGCTTTACTAATGGAGCTATAAGGTTTTCAAAAACAGGGATATTTTACCTTCACGACCATGCAGTATGTAGAAAAACATTTGAGCACGTGGTAGATGAGCATCAGGTGGCTGTCGCCTCGATGGCAATTGATGGAATTACTGGATGCCTGGCAAAGGCCTCCAGAGTTGACAACAAGTGGAGAAGAGTGTGCTTTGTACTGAACTGTGTTTCTGTAGCAATTCCGCTTTTATGCAGATTTCATTAACACATTTGCTGAGGAGGGAAGGATTTTAGCCGCATCTTATGTTACTGATGCACACTTTTTTGGTAACCAAACAGTCAAATAGACCAAAGTCAGGTTGCAGTAAGCACGTTTGGAGGAGGGGAGAGGAGATGGATTTTCTTTCCAGTCATGTCCCAGGTAAATACAGTGTGATGCTAGAATATCTTCTACCTTGTGACTGATACCTAACTGATACTGATTTAGAAGCCATCATATCAAAATGAGCCCAAATAAAAGACAAGAAGAGCCATTTAATTTTAAATCTGTAATATGCTGGGCACAGTGTTAGTAAAAGATAGTGTTTGTACATCATATTTAATTTCATGATAATCTTAAAGTGATTCTGTGAATATCATTATTAATACCATTATTTTAAGGACAAAGAAGGAGGGTTACAGATGTTGTTTGAATTTGCCAAGGCCACAAAACTAGTAAATGATACAGATAGTAATCTTATTTAGATTTCCTGATTGCAGAGGTGAATTATTTTGTTTCATTGCAGTATTGGTGAAAGTTCTATATTCTTCTTTACCAACTTCGTAGCCAATACCAGTAGTGGCAGTGGCAGCAGTTTAGTTGGTATTAACTTAATATCCCTAAGGGTCAGGGACTGTCTGAAGCTGAGGGTGGACAGCAGGGCAGGGGCACCAGGGACAGGCGAGATCTCTGAGATCCTTGCTTAGTGGAGCCGGACATGAGCTTTGTTTGTCTAAAACATCTCTTTTATCTTTCACAAGTAGATTAACCAAAGCACAGATCTCTATGTATGTAATTTCTAGGTATTATTTTTTCCTCCAATCTCTTAAATTTCTTCCCACTCTTCATACATATGAGAGAAAGGGCAACAGCCTGTTTTCATTTGACATACTTAGGGGCTGTCTGAAAAGGGTTTGCTGGAGTTCTGTTCTTAATAGGGAAGAGCACAGATTTCATTTTCATGTTCATTATGTATCAGTAGCGTGAGGCAGGTATCCCGTGGGTCACCGCTGTGGGTCAGACCCCTGCGTGCATTTCAGCGTTCACTAGTAACCTGCTCCCTCGGAGCCCATGTGTTCTAAAGAACTATCCAGGTGTTGTGTGCCGGGTGAACAATGAACACTGTTCTAGGCTGTAATGAAAGTCACAAAAAGACAATCAGTACAAAGCTGAAAGCCTTGTAAAGTATGAAAAATAGGAAAACTCAAATCTCATGAAGATGTACACATACAGAAAAACCCCTTTCCTTTGCTGCTTCTGAAAGTGCCCGAGTTTCTTCTGCTTTCCAGTCTTGAAAATATTTCAAAACCAACATACACCAAATAAGATCACCTTCCCCAGCTCTCTGCTATGTACGCAAAGCTTATTTTACTATAAAATGTTCTGCCAGGAAGTCTATCATCTCTTTGGAACAGGGAAGCCGTGGTGGGAAAGATGGTGCAGAGTCTGGAGACCCTCAAAGTGGGCTGTGAATTTGAAGAAGAAATGAAGTTACCTGAAACTTAAATAAATATGATTGAAGGACAATCAGGAAATGTTGAAGTCACTGTGGGATTCACATAAATGTTATACAAAAGCTTCTCCCATTTATAGTATATTGGAGAAATATTTGAAACCTTAACTTTTGTTGTTTAAAGATAAATAGTGTTTTCATCTTATATCCATTCTGAGACACGGAGAGGTATGCTGGAATAGTAATTTAAAACTGCATAATCTTTTTTAGGGCAGAACATTATTTAAAAAAATTTAGACGGAAAAATAATTTTATTTTAAGAACCTGCACTTAAATTTAATGTAATATTTGAAGTAGAGATCTGATTGCAGTTTGAACTCATTTCTGCGTGGACATCCTGGGACGCTGTTGGTTTTCATGAGGTTACTGATATTTACTGTTTCACTGTCTAACCTTGTACATTTTCTTGCTTATATTCACTATCCACAAAATTGGAGATTTTATAAAAGTGTGTTCCATGTTCCTTGGTATAATTGCTTCAGCTAAAATGTATAAAAGAGGAAAAAGCATTGGGCGTAAACATTAAGAAGGGTGTGTATTTACTGAGTATAATTTTTAAAAATCAGAAAGGAGCCCTGAGCACAAGCTTGAGTATATCTGCATCCTGAACTTAACTCTGAAAAAGAAGAAATATCTAAATATATGTCACCTTGGAAATCAAAGATATAGATATTCCATATATTCTTATCTTTATAACAAGAATAATAGCGTAACATGTGCCAGGTTGAGGCTTATCAAGAACTCTCCTATGCAGAAAGTAGAAAATGACATTAATTGGTGGAAACAGTTTTTCTAGATTTATTCTGTTCAACTTCATCATAGGAAGAAGAGGAAATCGTTGCCCATGATGTCAAACACATAAGTCTCCAAAATAATACCGTCTAATAGTTTGTAGGAATCGATCATACCCAATTCTTATTTTATACTTTGACTTGCAAGCTGAGTTAAAGACTTGTGATTTTCTTTCTTTTAGAATCAACTCACCATGGCACCTGCCCTGTTAGGAGTTTTATGGACTTCCATACAGTCTTTTTCCTCTCTTTGTATAACTATGATGACAAAGCTTATATGATGTTTGATCTGGAAATTTTTACTTTATATTATACTTTTATAATAAAATACTTTCATAAAAATTGGAAGACCTACATAATGTTCTATCAATGGATATACAATAATCTATGTGACTATTTGTATATTGATATAAAAATGGATTTCCGGTTTTATATTATTGTCTCAGGCTAGATTTCCAGAACTAGATCATTCAATTAAGTGGAACGAACATGTTTTGACTTGTGATACGTAAATTCCAAACAATTTTCTAAAGTGCTGGAACACTGTCCTGTTGCTCAAGCAAAGTAAGAGTAGGCTGGTGTTCCTTATTGTCAGGAGCTTTCGGTGGTAGCATTTTAAGTCAATTATTTCCTTTACAGATACACATGATATATTAAGATTGTTTAGATTTACATCTCCTAAGAGTGAATATTTTCCCCTATGTTATGTTACTAGTTATGTTTCCATATTTCTGAATTTTCTATCGTTGTGCTTCATCTATAAACAGGAAGAAGACAGGCTTAGAGGACACGAATATAATTTAATACCTCGTTTGCCATGTGCCCTTTAACAAACACCTTGGCTTCTTTGATTCTCCCTTCCTTATCTGGGGGATAAATATAACAATATCAATTTCATAAGGCTGTATTGAAGGTTAAGCACCTAACATAAACATCCAGCAGAACAGTTACCAGGTGCTCAGTAAATGCTGGTTCTTTTCTCTGATAGGATTGCTTCTTCACTTCACTTTTATAACTACTAAAGGACCTATAACAACAGGACCAAGACTGTGTCTTTGAAGGAAGTCTATGTTAATTTTTATTCTTCTTTATCTATATTATGATTTCTTGGTCCTTTAGCATATTCAACGTGTTAAAATACTCAACACTTAGCTTTAGGGGAAAGAATAAATATCAACACATTTTCTTACTTTTTAAGATTGACACTCATAATGGACCCTAACGAGGATAGCAGTAATAACTAAATTTACTAGGCATACAATAAAAGAGATATATTAAACATTATCCAATTTACTAGTTTGCTAATCATTGATGAACGTTAGTGGGTTGATGGATTTTTAAGTATTAACAGATACCCAGATCACAAAGGATGATATCTTGTCTTGCAAAAAATTCAGGCAACAGCTTCATTGGATTATGAACTGGCTTCTTGAAGGCAGCAAGTTAACTGTAATCACACTCGAGCTTAAAAATGTTCAGAATTAAAATGACAGGCACTAATTAATTTTTCAATTAGTTAAGCATTGATTCAGGATGTCATCTTAAAACTGTGTTGCCATTTAAACAACCATCATTTATGTTGACAGAGGCTGCTTGCATTTCACACACCCATGAGGTGTGACCTCAGCCTCCATCTGTCAATAACAGCAGCTCTGACCCAGCCTGACCTAAGTGGAGCAGGGAAATGGTTGGTCAGCCTTCATACATATGTATATCACTCTTTGAGAAGTAGATGGTTCATATTAACAACAATATTGGTCACCCTCTAGTTACCGAGAAGATTTTTTAAAATGTAGCTTTTAGATGTTCCTGGAGTGCTGTAAACAAAATACTTAAGATGAAGGAAGCCCATCTTCTAGTGTTTGAATTTTAGAAGCAACCTCAAACATTTTGGATAACTTTTTCCTCATCTTTAAAGTTGACATAGTAATACATATTTCTATTTTGAAAGATTATTTATTATTTCAAAATGTATAACACATGTAACAATTCAGCTTTTCACTTAGGACTTGGCACATAGTAGGCCCTCAACAGAAATTTTACATGAATGATTGCTTCTGAATCATTTCTTAGAAACTCAAAGAAGAAAGAAGTTTAAAGTATAATGTATGATTGTTCCTCACCTGCCATGTAGACCTGTGTCGTGAGGTGCCAACTTTATCAAAGATTTCTATTGAAATTAAAGGCTGCAACCTGGTTTTAAGCACTTCTATTTTCAGTTACTAACAGCTTTTTACCCAAACATGCAAACAAAAATAAAACATGAGATTGTTTTCATAAGTCTTTTAATTTGGGGGTGGGAACAAGGGGGTGAACGATGCTGATTCTGACTACATCTTGCAAAAAATAAAACATTTTCAGACAAATGTAGCCATATCTCTCAAAATAACTCCATAAATTAAATCCATTTTCTTGGGCCAGTGAAAGTATTGCAATGCAAAAATTCTGATTTAGTTTTGAAACAACAGAGGTAAAACCCTTGTAACACACGTGTTATCTGTATATGGCAACAATAAAAGTCATGGCTGCCAAGCTCTGGGCTGACCAGTGACTCCCCATGAGCCTGATGGTCAGAAGCCTTTCCTCAGAGGACCCTTCCCGAGTGCTGAGGGAGACACCATGGGCAATGTCTGGCCACCAGGCTTCCCTGCAACACCATGCAGTCAGGGGCCCACGGCCCTCTCTTCACATTCAGCAACAAAGGCGGGCATTTTCCTCAAGTTGATCCAATTGCAGTCTCTTTATTACAAATCTAGGGATTGGTAGAGAGAGTGAAAGTGTAAAAGTGAGTGTGAGATGGGGAGGGATAAAGAGAAAGAGACGAGCAAAGAAGGAGAGAAAATACCATTGACTGACAGGCTGACAAATGTTTTATAGAATAAATGAAAGTTTTTGATCTATGAGGCTCTGCTATGTTTAGGCAAAATGGAACAAGTGCAAAGAGGGGTGCAAAAATAACAGACCAAATAAATTAATTAATTAATAAAAGCTTGACAAATTTAAATCCCTGGTTCCACACTTACCTGAGAGTCTTGTTATAAATTCTCCTTTTCTACAGATGCCAGCACAATTTTGTTTATGGTAACTAAAACCAAAATTCTTACATAAACATAATAACATGAATAAAAGTAAACAAAAATCAGAATCAAAGAAATAGCACCAAAATGGCAGCTCACGACCAGGATTGAAGTGAGGACATAGCCAGGGAAATCAGAAGTTTTAAGTCATTTGGAGGCCTGAGCCACACACCTCACTCTGAACTACCTGGTGACCATCGATGTCTAGCCAAATGGAGTGTTTAGATTAGACATAAATGCAAACTGACCTATCTGACAAATAACTCTTCTGGATGGACAAGTTTTTTGTTGTTTTTTTTTAATCAGGTAATAATGGAAAGATATACTAAACACTCTTTTCAATAAATGTTTAGAATAAATCACATGCTGTGCTCTGTGAAAGCCCTTGATCCCTTCAATATAAGTTGCAAATATAACAAATGTAATCAAGCAAATGAAATAAAGTTGAGAAGTTGAGACATCTCAGCACACCAGCAGCTTGGTCCAAGAGCAAAGTCTAGAAGAAACAGACCAGCTAATGGTTTGCAGGTCTAGTACTTTGAAACACACCCCACCCCACCCCCCCACAAACCCCCTCAAATGGATACTTTGACAGAATTGAATGAGAGACAGTTCAATGCTGTGTGATCCGGTATGTTGAAAATGCGGGTATTTGGGGTGGGAATATTGTATCGTATTGCACACTGTTAATTTTATTTCAATAGATTCAGGCAGCAGAGTGTTGAATCATATGCTGCTGAAGTCAGAGGAAGCTAGTCAAGGGTTTCACATTGTCAGGGAAAGCAACAACATTTGTTCTAGAATTTCCATGAGAACATTATTTATATACGTGTCCAAGTCATAACCTGAAGATTGCTTTTATTTTTATTTTTGGCAGTTTTATTAATGTGTGATTTACCTAAGGTAAAATTCACCTGTGACCCATACACAGAACAGCATTGTAAGTGACCCCCACTCATGTTACCTAGGTTTTGGCCATCATTTTTTCTTTGAATAGTCTTTGTTATTATTCTTATACTCAGTGTTTAGAATTCACAGTTTATTGGTCACCCCCAAATCAGGGCCCATGGCACCCTGTCCCCTGCGCACCTGCACACCGTGGAGGGAGGGACGGGAATCGGAGCCACCTGACTCACGCAAGCCAGGGAAGGACAGGGATGCTCTGTCTTTCTGGTCAGCGCCCACACTGTAAGCAAGTGCCCTCTGCAGTCTATGTAGTACCATGTTTCTTGCTTCTTTGTGTCTTTTGCTGCTGGTTTTCACGTTTAAAATTGTGCCCCAGAATAGCGTTGCTGGGCCTCCTGCTGCAGCACACCATGCGCTAAAGCTGTGTTGGGCCTTACAGAGAACTGAATTCAAAGGACAGTTTTCAAAAGTTCAAAGTTCAAAATCAATGATATATATTGAATAAGGTGGCATCAAAAAAAAAAATACATATAAAGCAAGGTGCTGTGTTGCTCCATTGATGAAATGTTCTGACTGGAGGCTCACAAGAACCTAACCGCGTATCTTTTCCGTGGGCGGTGTTTCCAGTATCTGCTAATTCAGTGTTTGCTACGTCTTCATGGATCCAGCTACCCAAACAATAATAATCAATTGTACAGTCAAAATAGGGTTCATAGGATACCGACCAACGACAAGGTGCTTTCTGCTCTGTGTAGGAATTGCTGAAATTAAAATATGGCTTAAAAATCACTTGGCCTGCCAACCTTAAAATAGTGAAAACAAAAATAATCATCTGTCTCATTCACAATGATTCTCATTTTGTGCAAAATTAAACTTTAAAAAATTGCATGTCATAATATTTCAACATTGTATAACTAAAAAATATAGAAAATACAATTACAAATATTTTAAGTTCAAATAGTTTTGTTAATTCAGATTGTTTCCATTACATAAGACTATTCTTTTCCCTATAAAAATATTTGAAAAAGATTTTACTCTTTCTTTAATACAGATAAATCTTTGCTAAGTGGAGATGACTGGTTGCTATGAATTTAAAAAAAATCGTATAACTCCTTTCATAAAAACCGTGAGATCTGCAATAACAAACTAAAGATGGAATCTGTGAGGTGTTAAATCTGATTTATTACAATGAGTGAAATTGCTAGTGTATTACAGTTTTTCATGCAGACTGTGTTGCTAAAATGTTTTCAAGGGCAATTTGGTGGTGCAGATAGAATGGGGTGATTCTTAAGGAACTGGAAATAGGTTAGGTCTGGATCTGCTCCCCTGATGTCTCCCTGTGGAGAGGATGTAGCAGATTGGAGGTGTATAAAAAGGTTATACACACCAGATTATATTGATTCTTGGAAATTGTGCTAAAATTTTTATTTAGAATTTCCCTGAATAAACTTTGAGCTTGTATTGCTCCCTGATAAAAATGATTAGGGTATCTCTACTCTGAGACCAAGGCTGGAAATGGCAGGTAGGTTTGGTGGGAATTGAGATTTCCTGGCACTGCAGTACTACAGAAAGATAACATTCTGTTCATTTTATAACAATGCTGCGAGTCAGTCCAAAGGCTCCATTTTACTGGAATTTTCTAACATATTCGTGGACTATATTCCAAGCAGTCGTAATTACTTTTAGCAAGGCTGTGGTGATTTAGTAAGTTTGGACTAGGAAAACTGAAGAATATATTCAGGTACTACAAATTAAAAAATATAAAAACCCAAATTATGATATGTATCCCATTTGGAACTTGTGAAAGTCTTAATAAAAAAGTAACATTGAGGAACTCTGATGATTATTTTTACAGACACTAAAACTAGAGAAAGATTTCAAACCTTAACAGAAATTGTTTCCTAATGTGTTACAAGACATGTGGTCTAGCCTTTAAGTACCATTTCATCCCAGGATGCCTCTCTGCAGTATGTCATTTAAGCTCCTTTTACAGTAAGCCATATGAATAAAATTCCAATATTACATCTCTGTTAAGCTGTAAAATGTACCCAAAAGCAGTTACATTAATATAAGCTGTCTGCTGGCATACTTAAATACACCCCTCAACAGGAACGTGGGGATTTAGCCCGGGCTGATTCCCCCTCATGGATTCAGTAATGAACATATTTCTGATTTACAGGGAAAGCACTGACCTCACTGTGAAACATAAGGAGGGCAACAAAGTCCTAGGACATGCTGAGTACTTTTGGATTTTATTTTCAAGAAATGTAAGTGCATTACTTTGGAAAATGGGTTATTGGTGTGAGGAAGAAAAGGTGAGATCGGGGGTTTTAGACATTTCAGATACTGTAAGGAAAACCTTACCCTCCTTATTCCCTCTTCAGCCCCTCAAGACTTCAAACAAGAGAGTAATAAATCTGTAATTTTTCCAGATAAAAGAGAGTATCTACTAACCAGCTAGGCACAATGGGTGTAATAAAATCATGGAATTAGTCTGGCTTTCATCTGATAAAATCCTTCAGAAAGGCCAGTGAAGCTTTTAATGAGTGGCCTTGAGCAATTCATTTAACATGCTTCAGCCTCCATTTTACTCCTTTCTAATCTAAAAGATTAAGACACATCTACTTCCCAGCAGTGTGAGGGCTTAATTTCATTTGATTCAAAAGCCTCTGGGCTTTTTCCATGATCATCAGTGTTTGGTTTCAGAAAGTTCTGAACTACCAAAATTAGAAAAGTAAAGTGATGTCATAGAGTATCTTCTTTGCTAAAAGTTTCAATTACTGTAATTTTGGTTTAATTTTCATGTTTTGATAGGTATTCTAAGTATCTTTACTAATGTATACATTACATCACATCTCTCTTGACATAACCTGCCCTTGGAAGCTCTTCCTGTCTAACCTGGATTTCTTCACCAGCCTGAATTGTAATTTACCCCGAAACGAGGAAAACATCAACGAATCAGTTCACTCTGTCAGAGCGTTACCAGTGAAGAATGAATTCCCAAATATACTCCACCACATGTAAGAGAGTATGTAATGTGCTGTGTCATTTTTGAACATATTAACTTTTGTTTGGCTTGCACCTGAATTGAATTCAGGGATCTGAAATCAGTAGGTAGTTATTCTCCAGATAAATGCTCAGGACATAATCCATGAGTGTGCGGGCTCTCTGTATAAATGGGAGCTTGCAAAATTAACTAAATGTAAAATAAATGTTGGTTAGAGGATAAATGATTTTAAAATTCTGATTGGAAAATGACATTTATATTATTAAACCTCCGCAGTAATCAGTAATTGTTTAAAACTTAAACTTACAAGAGATTTTTTGCAAAAGAGTATTTTTGCCAAGGACATTCAGAATTGGGGGAACAGTAGTAAAAATTTAAAAAGGACAAATGTCAGTAGGTTTTCATGTTATTTTTACATTTTCTACATACTGTGCTCTCCTTCATTGTTTGCATTTGGCTGCCTACATTTGGTTTTCAGTTTTTGAAAAGTTAAATTTAGATGTTAATAAATAATGCACATCACACATTGCCAAAGTGGCTCTGTCAATAGGATGCTATTATTATTATTATTTAAAGATAATATTATTTGGAAAGATCATTCTTCCAGAAAATATTTTCTACATCTGTATTTTTAACATAAATTTCTAAAATCAGAATTTTGGTGTCCCTGGAAGTACACCAAGGCCCTGGAGGCAGCACACACTCACAGTAGCCGAAATTATCCTCCAAGGATCTTTGCTAATCTTGCACATGAAACTGACATGTCATCTGATTTCCTTTTTAATCACTAATGGGATTTTTAGAAGTATGTTCATTGGTTTCTCGTAATTATCTTGAAGGTTTACTTTTAATATCCTTTACTAACACTTCTATTTGGATATGATATTTTTTAAATTTATTTTTGTAGCATTTAGTTTGTATTGTTCTTTCCTTATTAGGAACAGTAGCAATTTATATATCTTTGGGGAAAATTTTGGAATTTCTTGAACAGAACTTATTCTTTGCGTTTGTATGGAAGTGGATATAGAATGTAGTTCAGTTACAATCTATGGTAAAACTTCATATTTCTAATTATTTGTGCTCATGTGCATGCACACATAACCAGCTTGGAAAATAGCTCCAGACAAAAAAACAAACACAAGTCTCTAATAATTGGGAAGTAACTGATGGGCACTCATGGGCACAAAGAGATGTGACAGTCACAGGAAATCAAGAAGGGGAATAGGGGAGGAGGGAAGGAGAGGACCTGTGAATTGGATTCAGTGAACACTATTTGGGTGATGTGGATAGAAAAGCCCTGACTTAAGCATTATAAAAGGTGTTATGTAACAAAACATTTGCATCTCCTTAATATTTAGAAACTTAAAAAATAAAAGAACTTTAAAAATATTTTTAAAAAGTAAATGGCTACAGAAAACAATTTTGTTAGGTAAGATTTGTCCCCTCAGAGTTTCTGTAATAGCATTTATTGCATGACTATTATAATAAAATGGAGCTGAAGGCTTCACAAGTAATGTTAAGACTTTGATTTTGTATAGAAGAAGATGAAAACACTTATAGAAAGCCTTTGATCTAGTCAACATTTAGTAGATGAGCTCTAGAGTAATAATAGCTAAGTGAGTGGGGAAACTTCAATAACCACTCAGATACAGAATAGGCCTGCGCATATCTCTGGCAATCTGGGCAATCTATAGCATTTTGCCTCATTTGGCTTTCTGTATTCAGTTGTATTTTCTTGTTTTCATGTCTGCTTGTTCCTTCTCCTTGTGTTAACAGTATCTGTTTCAGAATCCTGAATTGTAATTTCTCCAATGGCTACCATACACTAAGTGATCAACAGTGCTGAACAATAATCTAATTCCAGGTCCAGTGCTCTTCCAAATGAACCTTGTTGCTTCCTGTGATTATGAGGTCATTGGGTCTTCTTTTGCAGATATAGGGTTCAAAGGTGCTAGGAGTAGCAAAGAAAAGCCACAGAGACATGAGTTTGACCATGGAGGCTGCCTAATGGTGTGTTAAAACTGTGCAATGTGTTAAAATTTGCTGACATGTTACCTCCAGAAGGGACACACACATGCTGACTCCTTTGTTTTTTAATTGGCCAGTTGTGTCCTATAAAATTTGGCATGAGAAATTCTCTGCCCTTTCAGGTTGCTCTGGACATAAAATCCCTAACCCAGCAACATGCAGACTGCTGGTGCGTGATCGAAGGCATCGCTCCCCTTCAGGGGTGATGTGCTTCCCTTCTTGAAGCCACATTTAATGTTCTGTTTTGGTAAACACAGCCAAGGTGATCCCTGGCTGACCTGGCTGACAAGATGACGGCTGTGCACACAGAGAAGTGAACAGCAGGACAGGCCGAGACGGAAGGAGTGTGAAGAGAGTAGGAACGAGTCGTCAGTCTTTGAAAGGAAGGTTTTCACTGGAAAAATGAGAATAACCAGGGTCAATGTTAAGAGAATATATGGAGACAAAGAAAATCCTCTGGTTTTGTGAAGACTAAAAAAGTCATTCAATTTTAAGCACTTGAGCGGCTTTAAAATTCCTCATAAATGTATTATGGTGGCTACAATTTAATGTATTCATGCCACAAATATTAAAAGTCAACAATGTCAAAGCATCTTGTAGTCTATAAAGTATACTCTTTTTAAAATAGATATGTTTTCCTAATATAATGTTTTTTAAAAAAATAAGGAAATAAAGATTTGATTTGTTAAGTAGCATAGGAAACTTTAAAAGTGTATTAATTCTGTAAAAAGAACAGTGGAGATATAAACCTATGTTATGTAGTTAAGTTACTGGGAAGTAGAAAGTTGAGTTTTACCCTACTCTGAATTTTTTGCTAATGGTTTTAACAGTTTGTCTTTATCTCAAATCTTCTTGTACCAGTATTTGATGAAGCTCTGATCTCTGTCTCATGGCAGAAAGAACTATGGAAATTAACTAAATACATGAAAATATACAAAGAACTGTAACGTAAGGCAGACTATACTCCATTCGATCATGAGGAAGGTGAAAAGGAGGAAGGGTTCCCTTTGGCGAGGCTGTTACCAGTGTGGGTTTGAATAGCACCTTGGAATAGTGGCACGATCATAGTAAGGAAAGAGGAGGCGGGGGAATTTTAGGCAGAAGGATACACAGTAAAAGCAGAGATAGAAAATGTAGGGATTTCCAGAAACAGTAACTAAATCAGTCTTACTAGAAAATGAAGCAAAGGGAGAGAAGTGTGAGGTGATGCTGGGCAGTCAGTGTGGACAGCTTTGAATTCCTGGGGAGAAAGGCACACATTTATTTGCTGGATAATTGAAGTTTTCTGATGATTGAAATGCCATGCTCAGAAGGCTCTTTTAGGAAGATTAATTTGGCAATAGAATGTAATATAGACGACAATTGGGAGATACCAGAGGCTAAATTACAAAGTAGACATTTGTAGAAGAATAGCAATTAGAGATACTTAGAATAGTCTTAAAAATCATATGTGAAAGAAAGAGTAACACAAATTGAAAGCCTACTAAGGACCGGCCATCTGCGGGCACTGCATGATCACACACATTGCACCATCTACGTCTCATCACTTCTGCACTGTGGGCGTCCCCTTAGAAATGGAAACAGGTGTGTGTGAGCAATGCTGCCAGAAGGGTGAGTGTAACTGGTGGTTGTGCTCAGCAGCAAGTCTGAAGCTTCCCATCCAGGGTTTGAAATGACACTCGCCTGAGATGGCTTAGGGGCAGCCAAGGAATCCCGGCCTGGGAATCTGGAGTCCCAGAGGCCAGGCTCTTTCTCTGAGGCTAGGGCTGATTATGAGATACATAGAGCTTAGACTTTTGATGGTAATATCCAAAATAATGGGAAAAAAGTGAGGGTGATAACATCATGCTAAATTCTTAATAACACGTATTTCTCATATTTCCCACTATAACATTATTAGATATACATTGTTTCTCCCCATTTTACTCATGCATTAATTAAGTTAAAGAAATAAATCATTTACATATTTCAGCAGGAAGAGATTTGATAGAGAATAGACTTAACGAAACTTTTGTAGGACTGAGGAGTGAACCAGAGAGAATCCCTATGGGATTTGAGGGGAGAAGGAATTCTTAACACAACAGGAGAGTGACAACGGTTTCTATTGCCTGCTGTACAAAAGTAGGTGATTTTAAGTTCTCCTGGAAGCTGAAAAACCATAAAGTTGCCTTCTACTCCCACACAAACCTGCTGCTGTGAGAACAGAGTAAGAGCTTCCTCTTCTCTTCCACCTGCAAAATCTTGTACAATTTCTCTCCTTGATTGGAGCGTGACCTTGACTCCAGATGGCAAGTTTGCCCCTGAGGAAGGAGTTTAGTGTTCACACACACACTGAAGTTAGTAAAAGGACTTGCAATGGGTTCTACTCGGCAAGTAACAGGTGCAATATTCAAGAGACAGTTATTCAGCACACACATTCAGAGTCTCCGCTGTTTTGCCGGATACAACCAGTAAACAAGCAGAGGGCAGCAGAGCTGGCACGGTGGGTGCTAAGTCAGTACTTGCCTGCAACGTGAGGTAGCAAGTGAAAGGCTTCAGCAATAGGACACTCTGAAGGGCACACAGACATCCTGGAAAGCTCACAGCACTCGGCCCACTAACAATGTCTTATTCATGTTTTCACTCCTTCTCCCTGATTTAAGTTTGGTGGGATCTAAATGTCATCTTCTGAATGGGGAAGGAGGTTAGTGGGGTAAGAGCTGCATCTCCTTCCAATCCAGGAGCGTTTACAGAACCAAGGCATCAGAGTTAAGAGAAGTCTCGCCTTTGTCTGAGAATGGAAGCATGGATTAATATCTAATGTTGGAATTCTTGGACTGAGAGTGCTTCGTAACCTAATGTTGCCTGGGACTTTAACTTTCTAATAGTCGAGATTTGGTATAAAACTCATAACATTGAACCTGATTTCTGTTTTAGCTCAAGGGAAGATCACGTTTACTGAATAAAATTTAAAGGGAATGAAGTAAAATACAGTTGCATTTAGTCACATTGTACACATTGCATCATCAATAAACTGGTTACATCAGTATTTGGGAAGCTAGGCCAGACAGAATACAGGCACTGACTGACAATTAAGAAAAACAAGAAATGATGGAAAATAAAAATTTCACCTCATTCGTCACACAGATTAGTGTGTGTATTAAGATTCTTTCATTTGGTTATTTTGATGAAATCGATAGGGATATCTGGGGTTCTGAGAGTCGGGAACAAAATAGATAATGAGACCCAAAGTCTGTGTTTCTGCCGTATAACATGACACAGAAGTTCTGTATTTATTTGTAATTCCTTAAAAATACTATTCTGAATTTTGAAAGATTAAATAGTATTTTATTTGTGGAAAGCAACTTCCCATCCTTATGCATTTTTCACTTGCTTTAATGTTTAAATTACTGAGGATGTTGTGAAGCAAATATCATTTCTGCTGTATCTTGCCTTTTCTTGTTTAGACAAAGCCTTGTTTTCTTATGTTTTCACAGTATTATACTATCACTGATAAGATTCTATTGACATATTTTAAATTTCAGAAACTTTGAAATAGTGTTCACTGCACTGCTTTGCTATAAAACATACTAATAAATGCATTCTAATTTATTTTTTCTCCCAACAGATTCTGACTAGTTTTAAATGAGAAATCATTGAAAATGAAAATAAGAAATGAGAAGTGACAATCCTGAGGGTTTTTTTTTCTCTGAAAGTTATGTAGGCAGAAACCAATGTGGGGAAGATTATTTGATTTAAATCAAATACACCTGTAACATATGTATATATGTACATGTCATATACTATATATATATAGTAATAGTCATACACCTACATACAGAGTATCCATAAAGTTTTCATGCAATTTATAATTTACTATGTTAAATTATTTTAAATTACACGCAAACTTTATGTCCACCCTGTATAATTTATCTGTCATTTTTTTATTAAACCACTCTTAACAATGTAACATTTCAGATGAAATTAATTCCAAGTTCTTTTATTTCAGTTATAATGCACTAAGATACATTACTTTTATTTATTTTATTTTATTTCATTTATTTATTTTTTTGAGACAGAATCTCATTCTGTTGCTCTGAGTCGAGAGCCGTGGCATCGTTGCTCACATCAACCTTAAACTCTGGGGCTTGAGCAGTCTTCCTGCCTCAGCCCCTGAGTAGCTGGGAGTACAGGCACCTGCCACAATGCCTGGCTAGTTTTTCTATTTTTAGTAGAGACAGGGTCTCACTCTTGGTCAACTTGGTCTCAAACTCCTGAGCTCAAGAAATCCAGAACAATCCCAGAGTGCTGGGATTATGTGGTGAGCTACTGCTCTCAGCCTATATGTTACTTTTTTTTTTTTTTTTGAGACAGAGCCTCAAGCTAACCCCTTGGGTAGAATGCCATGGCATCACAGCTCATAGCAACCTCCAACTCCTGGGATCAAGCGAGTCTCCTGCCTCAGCCTCCCAAGCAGCTGGGACCATAGGCGCCCACCACAACACCCAGCTACTTTCTGGTTGCAGCCATCATTGTTGTTTGGCAGGCCCGGGCTGGATTCGAACCCACCACCTTAGGTGTATGTGGCTGGCGCCCTAGCCACTTGAGCCACAGGCGCCGAGCCCAATATGTTAATTTTTTAAAAACAAACTGTATGTATAATAAATTATTGTCAATGTGCATATCACATTGAGACTGTCTTGGAAGGAGGCACACACATGCAAAGGAGCTTTACATTACTACTAAGTTGTCACCAAGGCTGATATTTAGCGAATATATCCTGGTACAATCCCAAGGTTTACATACTTTTCATGTCAGCTGCTAGAACTCCATGCCCTCTCCCTGAGATTCCTTCTCCTTCTTGGTTGCCACTGTCCTCCTGTCCTTCATCCCTACTCCCCACAAGGCCTCAGCAGAGCCCATAAGCCCCAGGACCCTCTGGCATGGCAGGGCCTATGGGCCTCTTTCCAGTGTCTCTTCTTGGCCAGTGCCTGGACTATGCCAGTTGTCAACTATCTTAACGATCATTCTGATTTGTATGATTAAAAGTAAAGAACACTTAGAACAAAATTATATGTGTTACATATTAGACAAGACGTTTTATAGTGTGTTCTAAAATTCAGAAAAGGTTGTTTAGCTGCTGTATGGTTCTTCCCCTTTTTTAATACTGAAATTCTCCCTGATGGCTGCTAATTGTTTTTTTTGAAATGACCATGGATAGCTTCTGGGGGCCAAATAGCATATCACACATCTGTCAAAATGTACTTTGTTATCATTTAACGGTGTTTACAAAGCCTCTCCAATCTCTCTGGCTGTTCTGGCTGCTTGCTTTATGCTCATTTCTTTTTGTAATGTGTTTATGTTTTCCAGGCATTTGTACAAATGAAATTGTGAGAAGACCAGGATGAGCAGTCTTACCCTCTGAGATTCAGTTTACACGTCAAGGTCAGTGCTGACTTCAGTTCTTCATGTCAATGATAGCAAAGTTAAGTTTGAAGCAAGGTACAAATAATAAATATTTTTGGTAAAAATGCCATATTTTAAAATCGGTAATACTAGGGACTGATGAGTCTTTGGAAGGTAATTAAGCTTAAATGAAGTTACCAAAATATAGTCCTCTTGATGCCCTTATAAAACGGGGAAGAAGGAGCTATCACAGAGAAGAGACCATGTGAGCACACGGCTAGGAGGCAGCCACCTGCAGCCCGAGAGAAAAGGCCTCAGGCTTAGACCTATCTGTGGGCACTGTGACCTTGGACCTCCCTCACCACACTGTGACACCCTTGTCACAGCCTGGCAGCATGATCCTTTCTTGACCCATGAAAGTGAGGTGGTCATGTAGATTTGCCTGACCCTAAAGGAGGGGAGTTTCATAGCCTCAAATGGCGAGGCTGGGAAGGACAGTTAGAAAGGAAGTGCCTATGTATTCAGAGCTTTCCCTTCTCATCTCAAACTATGCAGGGGGCTTAAGGTTTTACTTTTTCATTTATTATTTTTAATGAAGCTATAGGTTTGGGAAAGGGTTAAGATGAGCAGCTATGTTGGGATTGAGAAAGAGCAAAGTTGGCAAATAACCAGCCTTGACTATTTGCATCCCAAGAGAGGAGCAGTAAAACGATGATGATGGTGACGACAAAAGAGACTTCTTTAAATTTAGAAAGATGGAAAGATGTTATACTTCTATAAAAGTAGATGGGGGACATTACAAAAGGAGGAATAATAGAGAAACTTTTACTTTGATTTTTAGCTATATAAAAATAATTTTTCTAGTCATAGCAATCAGTGGTCATGGGATGATCAATAACTGAGAATTAATTACAAAAAGAGGAAAATCCTCCCATGATCAAAGTTACCATACAGTAATTTTTGGCTCCAGAGCCATGATCCAATGGCATGAAAGAGTTAAGATAACGTAAAATAAAATGTAATTCATCCCCACAGAGAAATTTAAATCGCTGAGAATAATTAGTTTCAAATTATTAAAAAAAAAAAAAACAAATTCACCTAGAAGAGTAACATTTAAATTCCACACAAATCAATTGCTCTTTCTTGTTTCACATCCCTTAAGAAATGAGCTATAATGTCCAATAAAGAATTAGATTCAGAGAGAAAAGTGGGAAAGGAATTAATTTATGACAGGCTGACAAGACAAATTCATACAAACATTTTAAATGTATTTCAAACCTCTAATGTAAAAGACTCAGTGCAGAGGAAGGGGTTGAGGGCATTCAATTTAATCTGAGAACAATTAGAGATGGGAAGACATATTACATTATTCCTAAAGAGTAATTATCAAAAACATCTGAAAATTAAATATGAATCCAAAATATAAACCATTAGCTCAACACTAAGCTTTTCATCTGAAGGAACCTGTGAGTTGAACTGAATTAATTTTGGTACACTGGAGTGAAACTTCTGCATTTTTATTGATTTGCCCTAATGAATATCGTCAGCTGATCACCCTCAAGAACTTTTCATCTATGGCCTGACTTATTCTCAGACAAGGAAAGTTTCCTACAGTATAATTTGTGTCACTTTCCCAGCATTTAGGGGTTATATTTAGCTTTGGTTGTTTTCCAGAATTTTCTTTTTACCCTTCCTGGTGGCCCTTCAATCGTGTCCAGCGTCACTGAGGCCCAACCAGACACTTCTGACCTTTCTAGGTCATCCTGACGGCTGGGTTGGTGTCAAACACGCTGAGTGTTAGTTATTTCAGCCTCTCCACTGCTTTGCCTCACCTCTGTGTCCTTCAAGCCCAGCTGCACAGGCGGCTGGTCTGTGAGCTCCTGTCACTCTGGATACCCAGTGTGTGGCATCGCCCCTCACACCCTTCACCCTCTACATGAGTGTTTCTCTGTTGCTTTAACTCCCTTCCTATCTTCAGAGGGAAGCTTTCTTCCCCTCCAAGAGAGCTATCCTCTTCCCTGTTGCCTCAAAGCATGTAGTCAGGAGGGGGTCTGATACAATTATGGAATTCCTCCCTGAGGTCACAAATACACGTTTATTCATCAATTTGGGATAGGCATTGTGAGATCAAAGAGAACGGGAAGGGAGAGGTTGGCAGGTTATGTACTTCTGGGATAGGCCAGTCCACCTGTGGTTACTGAGAGTGCTCTGTGCCTGAGGACGGGATAACTCTTCCCCCGTGGGTGATAAAGACTAGAGAGAAGCCAAAGGAAAACATTACCAATCTCTTTAACCTGCGCTAAATGGCTTTGAAACGCAATGCAGTCTTCTCAGGGTAGCCGTATCTTTTCCTCACATACCTTTGTATTTTGAGGGTGCTTACATGGTCTCATTCACTCCATAGTCTTTCCAAGTGTCTAGGATGCCCAGTGTGCCATCCTCAGCATATTGGAACTTTACCCTTTTGCAGGAAATAGTGGTACTTTGTACTTACAGAGGCAACGAAAGGGGAATGTATTTCTCAGGAGCTCTTAATAGGCTTCTGCTTAAGTTGCACTGCATATATAGTGTGACTGGGAACGGTCACTTCCAGGTGCAAGTTAGGGGGTTAAGTATGTTTTGCTCTTCTAGTTTGTAAAGTAGCTGAAAACAAGGAAAAATGTGTTTTAAAGTTTGTCATTCTAGCCAAGAAAAAAGGAGCTGCCACAGTGAGGGCTATGCAAGTCACGTCACGTGAGAATGATTGCAAGTTTCAACATGATTACACAGCATATTTAATTAGAGAAGAGAAAATTTAGAAAAAGCATAGAATACTTCCAGCCGTTTAAATTTGTTTTATGAAATAAACATCATTTGGCTTTTCTGTAGGAATTAGTTATCAACCAGGAAGAAATTTATGGCAAGAATAGCTCTTCCAGATAGAAGAGTCTCTTACAAGGAGGAAAAATGCTGATGTTTGAGATTCAGGCAGAAATTTTTAAAGAACAACTATAGATATTATAGATAGAACTCTTGTGTTAGTTCAAGGAGAGGACAAATCCACTTATAAATTCCTTCCCAACATATTTATGACAAACAGAGTGTCCATGAAGTTTGTGCACAATTTAGTCAACGATTTAAAATTGCACAGGAACTCTACAGACACCTTGCATTTCCAACCTCTGCTGAGTCTTCAGCCTGTTTTAACATCACCTGTAGGCTCTGGACAGAGATGTCAATATAGTAGCAAGTTTACATGAGCCAGAATCTTAAAATTATCATCGACAAAGCTTTTCATTTGACTTTTAAAAAGAAGACCAATTATTTATTTAAACTTAATTAAGAATGTAATAAGTTTTGTTTTATATGAAATCACATTCTGTGAATGTGTTAGGTGAAAAATAGGTGAGGTGACATGTAAGAAATGTCCCTTGCTTTGGAATCCTTCCCATTAAAATCTGACCACTGGATGTGCTTCACAGTTACACTGAGTGCTCTCGTAACTCATGGAATATAGTTTGTAATAACAATCATCATCTCAAATTGGTCATTACCAAAGTTAATGACCTGTTTATTAGAACATCAACCTTGGCTTTGCCTCAGTATCTTAATTAACACATCTGTTATCTACTGCGAGTGCCTAAGAGTTTCTGCGTAGCGGACGGCTCCAGTAATAACAGCGACATTAGAGCGACATCTCTGTATTTGGATGGATCATCAGATTTGCATTGGCCTATCCCAAACAAGATCCTGTGAGGCTTCAACTGGTTTTGGCAGCACAAATGGTAAAATCTAAAAAGCAAATAGAACAGTATTAACCTCCTTTGTGAAACATTTGCATTGAAAATTGTTTATCATCACTGTGGAGAATGATAATCCCACAACACCATTTGCTGTACCTTCACTTACAGAGACACAATTCCTACCCACATGGCTAAACAGCCCTGCCCAAAGTCCCAGCCCTTCCAGAGACACACATTTTCTCTTGCCATCTTCATTCATTCAATTATTCAACAAATACCATCATGTTACATCTACACAGATGCTGTTAGCAAGTTAATAACATATTGATGTTTCCAGCTAAACACCCGTCATAGGCGCAGGCATTGAAACATTGACATTTTTTAGGAGAAGAAAATATGGTATAATCATTTTCTTAAAATGAGCTGGCAAAATGTTCAGTTTTTAAACCTTCATTTGAAAATTAGACTGGCAGTTCATAACACATTGAGAAACACAACACAACAAAACAAAAATAGCAAAGTGTAGTCAGCTATGTTGTCAATTTTTATTCTTTAAAATGTACTGAACATTACACAAATAAATGTGTGTTAAAATGCTGACATGGAAAAATATTGTTAAACTCTGATGCAACATCTATCCTCTAAAATAATCATGTTGGAACATATAAGTTGCCTGCAAGTCACATTTTATTTTATTCTCTTAATAATAAATGTATATATTTTTTAATTTTCTAGGGTCCATTTTAACTATATGGAAAAGCTGATGCAATGAGATGGTTTTGTAAAGGTGAGCATTCTGGACCCATGTCTACCTCATGAATCATGATTTCTGAGGGGTTGAGAAGGAGACTGGCCCATAAAATGATATTAGGTTAAAAAGAGAAGGTAGAAAAATGAAAATAAGGCAAAGTCATAGTATCTATTTGGGTTCCTTTTAAGCCTAACTTGAACTATATATTAAAACAAATATAAGGTCATTAGTTTTATAGATGTATTTGCATAGCTTTTTTGAGAAAAAATATAATATACTTAAAGGAATTCTAGGATACAAATTTTGCTTATGTATAAATATTGGGGCAATAGCTATATAAAAAAGCTACAGTTAAATTCCCTAAATTATAGACTTCTTATTTCAATTCACTAAACCGTAGGTCCATGCCCAGGTTCACAGCATGTGGCCCTGTCCATTGCTCTGAGATCATCTCCCCCACTCTTTGGTCTCCGCTAGACTATTTTAGCCTCTTTAATATGCTGGGTGTGTCACCACACCCACGGCCCTGCTGTCGTGCTGGAGACAGTGCTCCTCCTTCACTTCCTCAAGCTCTTCACTCTAATGGCAGCTATTCAGAAATTTTTTTCTCACATATCAGTTACTATATGACATTATCTTATTTGCTTATTTCCATTGTGTTTTTTTTTTCTTTTTTATTCCACTAGACTTCAGGTTCCTTGAAGCAAGATCTTTGACTCCCAGACTATCAACTGCACCCCCTTTGTCTAGAATAAAGTCTGGCACAGAGATTAAACCTCAAAACAGATCAAAAAATATTTGTTAGGGATGAAATGGTATAAGTCTTTTCAGGGCAGTGAAAGTTTCTAAATAAGGTATAATTACATATAATCAAGACACAAATCTCAATTGTATAGTTTGAACAGTTCTGTCAAATTATATATAAAAATAATCTCCATGCAGCCAATGCCCAAATCAAGAAATAAGGCAAAGAGATAGAGTTTTTAAAATGAAATGGAAGTTATCCATTTTTTAAGTACCTGTAGATCAAATTATTTTGTTTCCAAATTGAAATCATGAAAAGTCTCAAGAAGAGAAAGACGATGTTTTAGCCACCTAATTGGCATGAAGTTATGATATGGAAATACTTTCTGTCTTTGAAATACCTCTTGCAAATTCAAGCAAAGAAGCTGAACTATTTAAATTGATGGTAAGTTGAAAAAGAAGAAAAAGAAAAGGAAAAATCCGTAAGGTTAAGTTTATCTTTCTAAGTTACTTATTTTGATTATTTTTGGGTGTGGCTGGCTGAGACTTCTGAAATTTTTAAAAACAGTAAGCCCCAATGTAGATATGTTTTGGGAGGTTCATGAGGCTCCAAGTTTTAACTAAAACCTTGACTGGAAACTTTTAAAGCTTCAAAGAAGAGAATATAGCCTTTGATGTTCTTTTCGCAGAGGGTGAACATAGATCCTGGTTTGCCCGAGAGAGTCTGTGCATGGCTGTTCCAGACCAACTGTCAGGGGTGCCCTATTTATTCTAAAAAGGTGCCCATGCACGGAAAACTACATGGTTACCTAAATGTGGCACCCTTTTTTGGAGAAAGGTAAGAACTGTCTTTTTGTAAAATGAAGCTCTTTATCTGTGTGTCTCTTTTTAACCCAGATGATAGATTTTAATTTAAAAAGCAGGTGCACTTTCAAGAAAGTAGAGACAACTCAGCAGACCTTGATTGCTGCCTTGACCTCATTATGTTGATAAGGACATTGTGAACATTGTCTGAGTTAAGGTAATAAACACCCCAGGTAGAAGGTTAATGGCACATTTAGCATCAGTGGGGTGCCGGGCAGTTTTTCACAGAAAAACCAGTTCAAGCTGGTAAACCTTCTGTCCTGCCCATGTAGAACAAAAATGCATGGTGTTTCCACAAATGGGGTATCATTCAAGAAGGCAGGTAATGTGCTGAGAATTCAGCTACTGACTGGCTACATTGTTTCTCCAAAGAATAACAATGTTAAAATGTTGTCATTTCTTGACAGGAGGTTCAATAATCTTTTGAGCCTCCCCCATGAGGCTGCTAATCTGGATCTCACAACCTGATGACACTGAAGAGGGCATTGTGATGAATTTATGAACTGATGAGTCATTTTCTACATTCATTCAGCTAATGAGCAAAACAAATTATTATGTTGTAAGCCTGGTTATCACTTCCCTGTTTAATACAAAAAGCACATACAAATGCTGTTAAGCTGCTTTCCCAGGAAAAAACCCCTGTGCTAAGACCCTATGCAAAAGATTCCTGGTGTTATCAAAATTGGAAGGAACTGGTTCAAAATTTCTCACGGATTCTATTAAACCTATTACTTTTGTCAATAGGATATACTGCCCTCATTACAATTGGAATTTCAATAATTTAAATTATGTGAATTATCACTAGCTTTCACATGGCTTTTGATTAATTAGTCAAAAAACATGGAACATCCACTCAAAAGGATGAACAATCTGGAATAACTGCTGGGATATCATAAAATAGGAGAAAGGTACATGGTGTTAGTAGAAAAGTCTTCATTGTGAAGGGGAACTACAACTGAGTGAATAAAGAACAAGAACTGAATCAGTAAAACAGCAGGGCAGGCTGGCGAGGGTGCGGACAGAAGGAAACACTTAGGCACTGTTGGTGGGGTTGCAAATTAATACAGCCTTTTTGGAAAGAAGTATGGAGAATCCCCAAAGTGCTAAAGTAGATTTTGTATTTGATCCTGCAATTCCACTATTAGAAATCTACCCAGAAGGAAAAAAAAAAAAAAAACAATATCACTTACCGTAAGGACATTTGCACTTGAACCTTCATAGCAGCTCAATTCACAATTGCAAAGATGTGGAAACAACTCGAGTACCCATTTAAGCTATAAGCTGTGGTGTGTGTATACCATGGAGTATACTGTTCAGCCATAAAAAAGATGGACTGTGCATCTTTTGTGTTTAGCTGGATGGAGCTAAGTTAAATCTGCCTTTCTCTTTTATTAACTTATTTATCTTGGATAGCATGGTTAACTTTGGTAAACATTGTTTCTACGTTTTTAAAAGGAAATTCACTGTGCCTGCCTGCAAAGGCAGGTGGGAAGAGGAAATGAATCTCTGAAAATCTCTGGTGAGCAGTAGACAATCAGCCAGGAAAAGAGATCTCCAGTTAATAGAACTTCCCATCCTGTGGTTCATAAGAATAAAGAAATAAAAAATAAAGGAGGAGCCCCGTATATGAACATTTTTGCTGATAGTGGTCAGGCTGGAGCATGTGGCTCTAGGTCTATTGGCTGAGTAGGTGGGACAAAATCCAGCCCAGAAACAGAATTTCTCACCCAGGACAGACAGACCAGGGCAGCCCTCCCTGTGCCCGGCATGGAGGGGATGCAGTGGCTGTGTGTCTTGAGGGCAGCTCACTTTCAGAAGAAAGGACAGAGCTAAGGCTACGGGACTTAGCCTTCCAAGTTTATTGTTCAGATAAATCTTGCGTGACTCTAAGAGCAGAGAGAGGAGCAATGCTGAGAGAGGAGAAAGATTTACTCAGGGAAAACAAACCCAATTCATTGAACCAGAATTAAAGTACAGAAACAGGCACCAAAATCTCTAGTAACTTGTCCCTGCTTACCCCCCCCACCCCCCACAAAGGAAGCAGAGCCAAGACTTGACCCCACGTCCATCAGAGTCTTGGGCTTTTGCAGGTTCCAGCAAGTTACCCACCTGACAGAAGCACAGATCATAAGTAGGCAATGAAGCAGAATCTGAGTTGTACACCTATTTAAATTAAATCTTTAAATTTTTCTTTTTATACCAGTGTTTATCTGCATTCTAAGAGAAGAATGCCAGCTACAAGGAGACTGGGACAAGTCTTTCATTTAAATAAGCTGCTGCTATAACCCTGAAGACAAATTTTTCTAAAATAGATAAATAGTTCTAAAATGAACTATAATACCTGAATATTTCATAGAATAAAATACCTATATTGATACTTATGAGCTATTTACAGCACACTTTAATTGGCACTTAGACATTAATAGCAACCTATAGAACCGTTTTGTGTCCCAGTGGGACTTTAAATGACATGCAGGTTGCATCATGGAAGTTATCAAACGGCCTCGGAGACAGATTATGTTTTCAGGATTTGAGAACTAATAAATAATACTCAGCTACAATGTGATAGTAGCCTGGGCTGTGCCCTCATGTGTCACTGGATTTCTCTGTAGCTGATTAAACACCAACCCTTATCCAAGTCACTAAAAAGCAAGAAAGCAAAGGAAACCTGAAGTCAATTTATTTCATTGAAATTTTTAGCTGACATATTCACAAACTGAAAAAGTCATGCTGATTTTTAAAAATAAAAATAGCAACAGCTTCACAGCCTTCTGTTCCATGCCATAATAATTATTATACTTATTAAACTATTACATATGTTAATACACAATACAAATCGTTAACAAAAAAATGCTCACTTAGTTGATAAAGAAACTTGTGTGAAAGGAACCAAGGTTTCAGCAGCCAACCGTAAGCCTCCTCAGACTTACCATCCACATTTGTTCTCCTCCCCATCCCCACCTGCGAACTGGTCTCTGCATCGTGGGTGGACTCCTCTGATCTCTCCCATCCTTGTCTCAATGCAACTTACTTTGTCTGTAGAACTCTCTTTCCTCCAGCTGCTTTCTTCCCCCTCCTGTCCCCCTTCCTCTCTTCTTCCTTCCCTCTTTCTTTCTTTTCTTCAATTTCTTCCCTTTATAAATATACTGAGGAAGTTCTGTGAGTTAAACATATTAAAAAGATCCAACAAGAGCATCATAGAGTTTTAAATGGAAGTTATGTCATTGGATCTTTGCATTTTCACATAGGTATTATTATTAACTTCATTTTTCAAATACAGCACCTAAGACAGAAAAATTAAGTGACTTGCATTAAGAACACAAGGTAAAACCCAATGCCAGAATCTATAAGAATGTCCCAGAAAAAGATGCTATTTAGTTTTGTTAATGCACAGAGTCCTATAGATTTTCCAAGTATTGAGGTTTCTCAAAAAATTGCTTATATTGCAACCCAGTATTGTTTTTCTGAGGCTTGTTATCCCATAGGAAGAAAAGGCAGAGTGAAAGCTAGGGGTTAAAAGCCAGGAATTCCTACCGTTCCTTCACTCAGTAATGTAATATCAGTTAATTTTTATTCCTCTATTCTTTCTGTTCTAAAAGTTGTAATGTTTACACTGCCACATAAAAATAATAAGGGTGTGGACTCTGTTCACTGCCCTACCTTAGCTAGAACATCTGACACAGCCTTACAGAAACATCACTTCGCTGGAAGTCAGACTGAATGCCAGCCAGCTGTGAACCTTCAGCTCCAAAACATCTGCTTTACAACTAGAAATGTGGAAAATGATTTCGTGTACTAGTGTGGGTTGCTGATGACAGAGGTCATTAAAACTTGCTCTCCACTCCTCCTATCAATATGTTTTACCATCACCTATTAAAGGTGCACGCCTCTTCCCACCACTTAAAACAGCTGGACAGGTTTGTACGCAGATGTGCTTCCCCTTGACCTGAGGGAGGCGGGTGGGGGGGGGAGGGCATATTTATTCCACAACAGAGTTGAAGTCATAGAAGTGTCTCTAGTAAGGGAAATATCAGGCTATGTTATATTATACCCAAATTTCTCCCTTAGGTTGACAGAGGAAGAGAAAAAAAGAGGTAGGGGAATAAGTAGAAACTTTCACCTTTTGTATAAAAGCTGGACAGACTCCTAGGAGTGAGAATTAGAGTATTTACACATGGAGAGCAATGTGATACATTTCAAGTGCCTTTGCTTTTATTGTTCTTAACAATACATTTGTGTAATAAGCAAGTAGGAAAAATTCAGATAAAGTAACAGCCTCAATGTTTATATACCAATAACTTTCTAAAATGCAAATTTTAGGGGTTGAATGGCCCTTGGAGCCCTGCTCCCTCATTTAATGGGGGCTGTGTATAATAGCAATACTACAATAGTATAACACTGAAGCAACTTTTGTAAGATCCCACAGTGGGTCAAGGGGAAAGTTGGGAATGGAATCCGAATATTTTGCAAGTATTCGTGTCTTCATCTTTCTACTGTTACTTTCACATCAGTCTGTTTAAATGATCCTTGTTGGTACAGATTTGGAATCTCTTTTAATCAGACTTTCACTGGCCTTTGTGCTTTCTCTGGTTGGCAACCCTCCACAACCCATATCAGAAGAAAGAGAAATGTAACATTTCACTTGCTATTGTGATTTGAATTTCTAACTATCATTTGTTGTCTTAGACATCTAATGAAAACTGGTCTTCTGGGCAGCCACTGTGGCTCAAAGGAGTAGGGCTCTGGTTCCATATACCAAAAGTGGCAGGTTCAAATCTGACCCCAGCCAAAAACTGAAAAAAAAAAAAAAAAGAAAGGAAGAAAAGAAAATTGATCTTCTTCAAAATAAAAGCATATTCTTTCCAATACACTGATGAGATTTTAACATTAGAAAATGTCTGAGGCTACTGGTATACCTTTCAATGAAGACTTGTTTTAATATCTTGGCAAAAATTTGGCCCACTTTAGGACTGCTCTGTAAATATGTAACAAAAAGCCAATTAAAAACCATCTTTCATACAGCTTACTTTTCAGTTCTAAATCTGTATATAACTCAAAATTTTCTAAACTTTTCTCTAAGTAAATATCTGACTTAAAATGGAATAGTAGCAGTTTTAATATTGGATTTCTTGGTCTTTATTAAGTTATCACGTTATTGTTATTTAAGTGTAATGTTTTATGTGAGTTTGAACTGAACATGGATTCAATTCATTACCAACTCATACCCAGTAGCCCATTTCTAAATTACACTGCTACTCAGTTGAATATTGAATTGTATTTTTGTAAGTAACCTGTGCCAAATGTCAATTGACTATTCTAGGATGATTAATATTTTTAAAAAGGGAAATTTTTCATTGAAAAACCAAATGATTTTATTCCATGGTTGTGGTAGTACACATAGATAATTTTTAAAAACTAAATATATCAATATGAAAATGTGCTATCTTCAGATAAACACAGATGTGCAAACTGAATGAAATTCATCTCACTGTAATTTGCAAAAGCTATTAGACCAAGTACTTGAAATTATGTGGAACCAGGCATGCTGTGAATTACCTTCCTTCTGATCAAGGTCTGATCCATCTCTGCATGTGTTGCCTGTCGAGAAAAATAAGCAAACATTGCTGACCATCGATCATTATGTTTAATCAGGGTTTCTTATTTCAGTGGCCAAGTTTTGATGAGTGGGAGGAAAAATCCAGACCTTGAACAAAGAGGAAAAAAATGTAATTCTAAAGGTTGAGAAAGGATTAGGAAGAGCTATGAATATTATAAATATATATAGAGAGTCTAAAAAATAAATCTAACCCTCTGAATCTCCCTGTATGTGCATTTAACATTTCATCAAAGTCTCTGGTCTTACAATTATTATTTAATTGAATCATTTCTATTTCTGATGTGAGGACTATAATAAATAAATATGTATGTGTTATTTGTATATCAAATACAAAAATATATGAATATACTCTCTATCATCTATCTATACACCTGTCTTTCTATAGAACCATCTCCCATGAGTTTATATATCTTCCTTGCTATGTAGTGGAGATGTTAGACATTCTTTTCTGCTCAACCACATTACTTTTTAGTGAAATCTGAAAGGATTTCAAACTCAGCCATAAATTGTTAAAAATGCCCATACTCCCAAAGTGATTCACAGATCCAATGTAATCCCCTTCAAAATACCAATGTCACATTTCACAGATCTAAAAAAACATTCAACCCTTTTTTTAGAACCAGAAAAGAGCTCAAATAGACAGAACAATCTTGAACAAAAAGAACAAATCTGGAGACATCACATTACCAGACTTCCAACTATACTGCCAGGCAATAGTAACCAAAACAGCATGGTCTTACTACAAAAACATACACAGACCAATGGAACGGAACAAGAGAACCCATACATAAAACCCTCTACCTGCAGCAAATCGGTCATTGACAAAGCAGACAACATGCATCCTGGGAGAAAGAAGCCCTATTCAGTGAATGGTCCTGGGCAAACTGGACAGCCACATGCAGAAGAATGAAACAGGACCCACCTTTTGCTGTTCACAAAAAATAATCCTAGATTGATAAGAGACTTAAATATAAGGCATGGAACTATAAGAATTCTATAAGAAAACATGGGGAAATTCATTTAGACATTGACTAAGACTTCAGTGACAATCACAGCGATAACAAAAATAAATAAATGTGATTTGATTAAACAATTATAAAAAGGTTCTGAACATCTAAGAAAATAATCAACAGAGAAAATAGCCTATAAAATGAAAGAAAATATTCAGAAACATGATAAAGGGCTAATTTATAAAGAATTTATAAAGCACTCAAGAAAACCAGAAAGAAGAAAAATGAACAAGATCACCAAAAAGTAGGTAAAGGATGTGAACAGAACTTCTCAAAAGAAGGTAGACAAATAGCCAATAACCATATGAAAAACTCTATGTCACCAATCGTCAGGGAAATCCTATTAAAACTACAATGAGCTATCACCGTATCTCTGTTAGAATGACTTTAATTGAAAAGTCCAAAAGCAATAGTTGCTGACACAGATATGGAGAGAAAGGAATGTTTCTACACTGTTGGTGGGACTGCAAAGTAGTACTTCCTGTATGGAAAACAAATATGGAGATTTCTCAAAGAACTAAAAGAGATTTACCATTTGATCCAGCAATCCCACTACTGGGTATTTACCACCCCAAAAATAAGTCGTGTTTATCAAAAGACACCTGAGCTTGAATGTTTATTATAGCACAATTCATGATTATAAAGATGTGGAATCAACTGTGTGCATCAGTTTATGAGTGTATTAACAAGATGTGAAATATGCCCTGGAGTACTATTCAGCCATGAAGAAGGATGAAGTAAGACCTTTAGCAACAATTTGGATGGAAGTGGAGACCATTCTCCTAAGTGAAGTATCTCAGAGTGGAAAAACAAATACCACATGCCTTTGTTATTAAATTGGAAGGTACTGATGAGCACACAGGTGAATAGAAGGAAGTAAAACTCAGTAGAAATCAAGTAGAGAGGAGGCAAGGGGAGGCAAAAAGCTGCCTACAGGCACAAGGAATGCTATCAGGGTAATGAGCACATGTATGGCTGTGACACAAGCATTACAACAGCCATCCATAGGCCAGGCGTGGTGGCTCACGTCTGTAATCCTAGCTCTCTGGGAGGCTGAGGCAGGCGGATTGCTTGAGATCAAGAGGTCAAGACCAGCCCGAGCAAATGCAAGATCCTGTCTCACTAAAAATAGACAAACTGAGGCAAGAGAATAGCTTTTGCTCAAGAGTTGGAGGTTGCTGTGAGCTATGACGCCATAGCACTCTACCCAGAGCAACCGCTGGAGACTCTGTCTCAAAAAAAAAAAAAAAAAAAGCAGAGATCCATACAATTAAAAGCATTCATACCTTTTTAATATTAGAAAATTTTTTTAAAAGTCTGTTTACTGAGGGGTGAAGGGTGCATTTCTGGTAGTTATACTTATTACTTAAATTGATCTTTAATAATAATAACTTATGAAAAATTAAAATGTTTACTTAAAGCTTAACTCTTTTTAAAACTGTGGGGCACCCACTATCTGCCAGATACTATTCAAGAAATTACTGTGAAGTGCAGGTGCTATGTGGGTAAACATGTCTTCCTGAGACTTTTTCTCCTCTATGTCTAATTTCCTTGGGTTTGGCAAGGTAAAAAAGGCATCTTTTTTACAAGCAGCTTCAGCTTATGGGTTTGAGGTCTTTTAACATGATAAATTCATTTACATGTAACATACAGAGAGAAGCAGAAGCAAAGAATTATAAGTCATTCTATTTGAATTAATGTGCTAGATCACCGTCAGAAATGTGCTACGGGGCATCATATTTCAATATTTAGCTGAACGAAATCTATGGAAAAGCACGAGCTGTCAATTGCTAATATTTATGATGAACTTTAAGAACGGAAATTAAGAGCTCTCATGCCAATTTAAAAGCAAACACCCCATTTGCCAGCATGTGCTGTAATAATGATTTATACCTGTTATTATCTAAAGTCGACTGGGTGCTAGAATCTTACGCTGAGTGTTACCACTAAAGACAGCACAGAAACAAATGCTCAGATCAAGCTTTCAAGTGCTGTCAGGGACACTGAAGATCTCTGAGATCTCGGTATGTGGGCTAAATGTATGTATATTTAACTCCATTTGAAGTACCTTGCTCTACCTTGCTCCCATCAACAGATCATTTCGAAACATGAAATATTTAGAGAAGATAAGGGCATTTAAAAATGTGTTTCCAGATAAATTCATTTGAAAAATCCTATTGAAATGGCTGAAAATTTCTTATGCAGTCCATAGATTAAAGAAATGAATTAGAATTGGTTGGTTTAACATGCACTAGAATAATTCAGGAGAGTGGGGCTTTTAGGGCTGACATGAATCAATAAGCCTACTTACTCAGGATTATCTGTGGCTGGAAACAATCAATGAGCTCTGCCCAGCTGCTTCTGACAGCCGGCACCTTCCCCAGTTTACTCTCTCATATTGGTTTCCTTGAAAAAGGATATTTTTAGACAGAGCATTTTGGCATCATTCTTTTGGTCCATCTGAGAGGAGAGAAAATAGCTTTTCCCAGGTAACTAGCAAATGCTTATTTCATTTCTAAGTCCAAAATGTGTAAAGGGCAGAGAGGTTTTAATAAAACCCTTGTCAAATCTTTCCCACTTTTCCTTTAAGTCCTTCCTTATAGCTGATTTTTAACTGAGAATTGATTTTAAATGACCTAGTTGTGGGGTAGGCTGCTAAAGGTGGGTCAGTTGGGCTGTATGATTCCCACAGAGTGGAGGAGGATTTTGAAGACCGACCCTTTGAGGTAAACCTGCAAATATCACGGTGGATCCTTTTTGACAGCTCAGAGCTGACTGCTGGAATTTTCATCTGTCCTCACATTTCATTTCAACTGCTGTTTTTAATTTGCTTTTGAACTCGCTCTGTGTGTGTGTGTGCCCACCCGCCCTTTATTGGAATTATTTGATTCAACATTTCATCATTCGTTATGTTACCCAAGTGAAGCTCAGTGTTCTGAGGACCTCTAGTACCATTTGTCACGTTGTTCTGAAAAGTCAGTAGCTGTGCTGTGACTTTTCCTTTCCGCAGCTGTCCCTTTACTCATTCTGCTCAATCACTTGCCCTAAACATAGCAGCTCAAATCAACCACTTTATTTTTTTTTATTTTTTTATTTTTTGAGACAGAGCCTCAAGCTGTTCCCCTGGGTAGAGTGCCATGGCTTCACTGCTCACAGCAACCTCCAACTCCTGGGCTCAAGCGAGTCTCCTGTCTCCGCCTCCCAAGTAGCTAGGACCACAAGTGTCCGCCACAATGCCCGGCTATTTTTTGGCTGCAGCCATTATTGTTGTTTGGCGGGTCTGGGCTGGATTCTAGCCCGCCACCTTAGGTGTATGTGGCTGGAGCCTTAGCCGCTTGAGCCACAGGTGCCGAGCCATCAACCACTTAATTTTGATGACGATTTGGGGGGTCAAGCAGATCAGGTCATGGGTGCCTGATCTTCCTGGTGTTAGCTGGGTGGCCAGAGCTGCCTGGTCTTCCTGCAAAGATGCTTCCTCATGCTCACATTTCATCCTGAAGCTTTGTGACCTTCACACATCGTCTAAATCCTTCTGCGGGGTCTTCCTACGTGGCCTGGGACAACATGCCCATCTTAGGAGAGCCAGACTCTTTACACGGGGACTGGCTTCCCTGGGGAGGGGGGGAAGTATTCCCAGAGACCTGGACAGATGTCCCAGCTCATGATCTGGGCTTGAAGAACACACAGTGTCACTTCTGTGACACCCATTGGCCAAAAGGAGGCTCAACACAGTACAAGTTCTAGGGGAGGGAAAGTAAAATACAGTCTTCTAATCAGCTTTCTTGATAAGAACTTCCAAGAATATAACTTTTGTTGCAGTGGCAATAGCACGTGCTTTAGTGTAAAACTAGGGTTAAATATTATATTTTTCTTACATTTTTAAAAAAATTAAATCATAGCTGTGTACATAATGCAGTCATGGGGTAACGTGTGCTAGTTTTATGGATCAATAAATTGTGGTATATGTATAAGGTAAAAACTACTATTTTAAATTGCACATGAACTTTATGGACACCCTGCATTTACAACTATTTGAACTTACACATGAACTCTGTGGACACCCTGTATTTTTCCCCTGGGTGAGTGGTTTTTCCCAACTGAATTAACAACTATGGCTTGAAAACCCTTTCTCCAATCTATCCTGCATGCAGTTTGCTGTTGAAGGGACGTTCCTAATGTGTTTCTTTAAAATGTTACTCATTTTTAAAAAAATGTTTTATGACAACACTTTACATTTGAACTTGACTAGATTAAGGGATACATGGATAGCTGGTAAAGCATTATTTCTGGGTGTATCTGTGAGGGTGTTTCTGTAAGAGATTGGTATCTTAACCCCATGGACTAAGTAGGGAAGATTCATTCTCATCATGGGCAGGAATCATCCCATCAGCTATGAGTTCAGGTAAAACACAAACGCTGAGGAAACGTGAATTCACCCTCTCTCTCTCTCTCTTCGAGCTGGGAGAACGAACCTTCTCCTGAACCTGGACAGCAGATTCTAGGTTCTCTGGCCTTTGAACTCTGGGACTTGCACTGGCCGTACCTGGGGTGCTCTAACCTTCCACCTTAAATGGAGTTATGCATCAGTTTCTCTGGCTCCCTTTTGGATCTGAACTGATCCAGGCTGGCAGATTCCCGGTTCTCCAGCTTGCAGATGATTTATTGTGTGAATTCTTAGGGTTGATAATCACCTGAGCTAATTCTCCTAATGTCTTCTCACAACTATCTATCTAATCCATCTACCCATCCATCCATCTGTCCACCCGTCCACCCATCCATCCATCCATCCATCCATCCATCCATCCATCCATCCATTATATTGGTTCTGTCTCTCTAAAGAAACCCAATTAACATAGATACTAACTGAAATACAATAACCATAATCTGGACATTTGAGGCTCCTGTAGTCTACCTCAGACTCATTGTTTTTTCCAGGATGACATCCACTTTTCAGGACTACACATTATACATTGAGTCATCTATTCATAGCCATTTCTCAAACATGTGCTAAATTCTAGAAACTATTCAGATTGCAGAAGTACAAACATATGTAAAATAAAGCTTATCTTTCCCTTTCTCTCAAATTCATCCCATGTTCTCACCTAGTTTAAATTCTGGCCACTCACCCTGATGTGGCTCCTTCCACACATCACACTCATGAATATATCTGCATGTGAATGCTGGAGCCTCCTTCTGCCTTTCAATTCTGCGAACCATCCACACCTTTGTAAATTCTCTTCTTCTTTCACCTTCTACTCTGCCACCTTACCTTGTAACTTTTCTGCTCTGTGTTCACTCCTCGATATTTGCCCAACATACTGAAAACTGACTCTGATCTCCTGTCCCCAGCAAAAGCTAGCCTTGCGTTCAGTTTGTATTCAGGTGCTGGTTGGAGCGTCACCGTTTCACCTGGTCATTTCCTCTTCAGGAGAAGAATTCAGCTACTCTTCCCCCTTATCTCATATATTCCTAACAAAGAACGCAATCCAATTCTCTTCTCCTTAGAAGATCAAAAATAGAAGTGATATCTCCTTGCTCTGGAAATAATCAAAACTTTAGATTAAAACTTGTATCTTAGCTTATCATAATATTATCTCATGTCACTTACATCCAAATCTAATAATAGCTTTGATGTACATTTGAATTCCTTATAGAAAAGGGGATATTAATATGCACAATTAATATTTATAAAGTGAACACATCATTTGCACCTTCATGAAATAAATAATATAAATTAGTATTTTAAAAATTATTTTTACATTTTGTTTTTAACTATTAATATTTCATTTAGATATTACTTGTAGATTATTGAAAATGATTCTATTCAATTTATAGGCTATGGTGATAACAAGTAATAAATTCAAAGCAATTAATAACTAGGAGAGGCATTTACCTTTTCTATTCATTGACTTTTACCCACAAAAAGATTATAGTTTTATGCAAAGATATATAAAATAATTTGTAAAATGTTTAAAAATTTTCCATCAATCTTCTTGAGCTTTTTTCTTAGTAAGGAAGTTCTATTTGGTGAGTTGGTCCTTATCAACTACTAAATCTCCTGCTTCTGTCCTCCACGTTTCTTATTATCCTGAATCTGTGTTGCACATAAATTCTTTCATGTTTAAGGCTATCTCTGGGTAAGAGAAAATATCTAAGGCCATCTTACACTCAGGGAGCTTTCTCTGTTGATGAAATAAAGGATTAACTATCCTCTTCCAGATGGCCTGTGTTGTGTGTGCAAGCATGTGTGTGAGTGTGTTTTGACAACGTCTAGGAAAATCTTAAATACTTGTATATGAGGTTAGGCCTGAGTGGATACTTCACTCTTCAGAAAACATGGAATGTTTCCTCCAAGTCTAATTCCACTTAAAAGGTGGGTTAAACAAGGATGAATAGCTCTTAACTACAGTCAATCTACTCCAAGTATTGCTGAAGTTAGAAATAATCATTCACTTGGAAAAGCCTGTGGCTGTCCAATCATATGTGTAGGTGATTTTGTATTCTGCTTTATAGATTCTACACTCACAGGTTTGAAAAAAACTTGAAAATTGAAAAGTTGGGTCACCCGGAGGAAATAGGGACTGTTGTAATAATCTACTCTAACCTGCCCACTTCAAATCAGGTCTCAAGGCTGGGGAGACGTGCAGTCAGGGGGTCATTTAGTTATCCCTTTACATGATAATTATACTTCCAGTTAATGAATATTTCTTGAAAGTATGTTTTATAGGAGGTACTACACTAGCTCCTGTGTATATTCAAAAAGGCATCCAACTTTAAAAAAGCTTACAGTTTAGAAGACAGTCTATGCCTCATAGTCTGTATTTGTTTTAAGTGATAAACTATTTTGATTTGCCTATTTCTATAGCAAGTTCACTAACACATATTATCAAAAGCCCCTGTTTATGTGAAATTATTATAATTCACTCTTTTATTTTCAAAAGTTTCCCTATTTGAAGGATAAATTATATAAGTGGTTGTTAAGTTATGGTCCACCATTCTCTGGGGGTATTTGAGATGTTTTCACAGGGTGAGCAAGATAAACATTATTTTTATAACATGCTAAAAAAATTATTTTTCTTTTAAACTCTCATTTTCTTATAACTAGAGTTTTAAAGGTATATGATGTGTGATATTATAGCAGATTGGGTGCAGAAGGAGATCGGAGAATCTAACTGCTTTCTATTAAGTCAACCATCGAAGAGATGGCATGAACTTATAACAAAGCCACCTCTCTTACTAATTGTTTTCTTGTTGTCATTTATTTTGGAAAATATAATTACTTTTAATAAAATGTGTTATTTGTGGTAACACATTCTGGGTCTGTTTTAATTTTATTATTTTAAGTGAATTTATAAATAAGCACATACATATTTTTTCATGCTGAAGTTGAGTGTCTAACAGGATAAACATTCATAAATACAACCCATTTAACCATAAGCCTTTTGGGGCCCTTGTTAATATTTAAGATTCTAAAAGGATCCTTAGACTCAGAGGAGAAAGTTATTTTACGAAAAAGATATTTTTTTCTGTTTCATTTTAGTTACTGGTTTGGGTTTACTTCACTTTCTGTCTTCGGAATTATATAACTCTGTTTTCCTAGATTTGAACAGACTTTCCCTCATTAATTCATACCTTCATGAAGTATTGTGTGCCTAGTATTGTGCTGAAATCTGAGAATGCTAAAAATAAATTGAATGGACTTTGTTATGTTATATGAAGTAATTTTCAACCAAGTAATCATTAAAAATGTAAAATTCACCGAAGCAAGCTGGGAAGGAAAGCGATGTAGTTCATGCCTGCCTATAATCCCAGCCACTTTGATTTGACCTTAGAGGGAGGACAAGAAAACCTCCTTGGGAAATTACATTTGGACAGAAATGGTTTACAGGACCATTCATATGATGATGAATGAAACCAGCATTACAGAGAGGAGATAAATATGGAAAGGGCTTGTGAAAGGAGAGTGTAAAGTAAGAGGGTGGGCCTGGGAGACTCAGAAAACCTGTCCAGCCCTGGTAGAGTGGACGGATCAGATCGAGAGAGTAAAGTAAAGAGATAGGTGGGGACCACGTCACAATGGATGACTCAGACAAGCTATGGACGTGTTTCTCAATGTCACAAGCAATGGGAAGTCAACAAAAAGTCTCAGTGGCGAAGGGTCACTAACAGGTTTGTTCCTTGCTGCTGCTGTTCCCTGATTTGATTTGCAGAGCTCTGTGTGCAAGGGAGCTGTGCTGTGAGCTGCTGGGTGTGGAACCACCGTGATGGTCTTCAGCGAATGGAAAGATATTTAGGGGCCAAATCAGTGAAGCTTGTTGATAGGTAAAATATGAAAATGCATGAAAGGCCTATGAGCAGACTTCCTTTCATTAAGTTATACGTTTAAGAAATAGTTGAGAATTTAAGAAAAATGTACTTAGGAATTTCTTAACTATGCAGCTTGCTGGATAGTTAAACATTTCACTTGGAGGTTGAGGTAACATTGACCAATAAATGCCCAGAACTTTCAGGTAAATGAAAATTCCCCTGGTGCTGTTGCTGCAGGGGAACGGGCCTGCTGCTCTGCCAACAGCAAAAGAAGAGTGTCATATTTGAGGCCCTTTGCTTATGGTATTGGTGAGTTTTAACTGACTATGTGTCAACAGCTTACAGAATAGGAATCTTATTTTCTGAGACAGACACTGTTTAACATTTACTTGAATCCCAGGCTTTTCTATTTAATTTTTAATATTTAAATCATAAATCTCTTTTCCTATTTGTCCTGCTTTGAGTCTTACTATAATTCAGCAAAAATATATTAAACTAAATAACATGGGATTGGAGTGTAAGCCACTTCATAAACTTACTGACTGGCAAGTCTGAAGTGATAGAGCTTTTAAGTCAAAGAACATGGTGAGTGATATTTTTCTGGTGAAAAATTAGGCTCCTTAAAATTAACTTACTTGTTTACTTATTAGCATTTATTTACGTCTTAGTTCTTAAGGTGACCAGTCTTTGGGAGAAATGTCAATTGAGTTCCACAGTTGAGACCTGAGCCACTCAGGAGTTTCCCACTCTCTACCTCATTCTGAGTAGCTTTTATGGTAATTCGTGTTATTTCATTTTCCATTTGAAGTGGTTTGGTTATAATAGCACAAAGTAAAAGAGCAAGTGAGTTAGTCATCTGTTAAAGAAGTTTTTGATTTTACTTTTTTTCATTTGGTGGGAGGTATTTTCCACCTTAAAATCATATAGATGTAATATCAGACATGTAAATAGCTCCTACATAACAGAGAAGATATAACTTAATAATATTCACCTTATAAACATCAGTCAAGTGTGGGTAGAGCTTTCTTTTCTTTTTCTTTTTTTTATTAAGTCATAGCTGTGTACATTAATGTAATCATGGGGTACAGTGAGGTGTTTTCATATACAATTTGAAATACTCTCATCAAACTGGTTAACATAGCCTTCATGTCATTTTCTTAGTTACTGAGTTAAGACATTCATACTCTGCTTTTAGAAAGATTCACTTGTACTCTTATAAAATAAACCACAGAGGTGACCCACCAATCACCATCCCTCCTCCCATCCACCCTCTCCCTCCCCCCTCCCTCCCTCCTTCCCATATTCTAAGGATATAATTCGGTTATAGCTTTCCTATGATTCTCTCCTGTCTTCTGGCTATTCATACAGGTGTATTGGCTTATATGAAACAATTACCATATTGAACATTGTGCCTGACAATTTTTTTCTAGCTGTACTGATGTATTTTCAGAAAAAAAGAAAAATAGTTCCCCAATTGTCTGCTGGCTTTTCCTCTGCACTAAGTGAAGCAAGGCAGTATTTTAAGGGGAAGATGGAAGTGGCTTCCGAGGCTGTCTGGACTTGAACCCGTCTGCGTGAAGGCCATCCAGGCCAAGCCTATCAATCACATCTGACTACAGCCAATCTTCACAGACTGCAATTTCCCCAGGAAAAGGCAGGGCAGTGAAGCCATCCCCAGCTTTGATGAAACATTTATGAAGGAAAATTTATACCAGTTGTACCCGCTGCTCAGCTGGGAGCTGATTAAATGATTTATATTTCACCTGATCAGAAAGCCAGGCAGATTAAAAATTGTGGCAATCCCCTTTCAGAAGGCACATCCTTGCCTTCAGGTCACTTCTGAGAGAAACAGTCCGCGTGGCCCAAGGACAGTTCAGCCGTCCTCTTTCCTCAAGGCAAGTCATTACCAAGTAAGTGGTCGGGGTATATTTTTTAAGAGCAATGCCTTTGAAAGCCAAGTCTTCCTTGTAATTACAGTCCTGCCAAAGAGTTGTTTGGGGTTTCAAGAAGCAGACATAGATTATGTTTACTTAAATATCCTCCAGAAGACTTACCATTCAATTCCAAGATACATATAACTTCAAATTAGGATTTTAAACATGGTAGTAACCAGCTTAGGAAGTGCACAGAGACTGCAAAAGGCAGGTGGATTAAAGCTGGCCGAGGGGAGGCAGGAGTGGGGGAGTCTAGCCTGGCAGGAAGAATCTGCCACACCACTCGGGCTGGAGAGGCAGTGTGTCCTCGCTGAGACCTGGACGGTCCTTCTCCCACACACACTTGACTCTGATGCCTTTCTTTATCTATCAATATTGTTTGAGCCAGTCAAATAACTATCAGAAACAATGAATGTTTATTGGGCATTTACTCACACAAAACACAGTAGTTTTAGAGATTTAAAGAAATAAGTTGTAATAGGCTTTATATCTGCTACTTGTAGTGTCAGGAGAATTCTTTACGAGAAGGCGAGTTTGACAGACCGACATTAAAAGGGACAGGACAAAAAATGGTTTCCCCATGTCCCTCTCATCCCACTCATGGTGCTGCCATCATTCTTAGCACATATTGTACAGTGAGGCCTCCGGCACTGCCACCTCCCTGTACTGACCCCTCTGGAGTTGACCTAATTTTCAGAAACTAGACGTGTACCACATGAGCACATTGGCCCTGCAGGCCTCTCCCCGTGTGGGTACCTCTACATGGTGGCCCATTTGCCAGCAGTCCCTTGGGTGGTCAACTTACTAAGGTTCTACTGTATTTTTAATCTTAGTTTTTCCTTTCTGTGTTATCATTACATAGGCATCTCTACTTTGCTAGATTGATTTGTTTTATTTATTTCTGTTTCCAGTGTCTAAAATACCATCTGGAAGGAAGCACACCCTCCATAAACATTTGCTCTGTGGTTGAAGGAACAAATATCAAACAAATGAGACGTTAGATGCCCTGGTAATTAGACGGCATATATTTCCCGGGGCATGGACATCCAGCCACATAAAACACAAGGACACTATATATTGGTGTCCTTCTAAAGGGCACGATCAACACATCCAGACACAAAATTGAACAGGCGTGAGTGCTATGCAGGAGTCCTGGTGGAGGCCACATCAAGCTGATAGGCAGGTTAGATGGGCTCCAGTGGCATGAAAGAGTGACTTTCAAAACCTATGTCTAAGAATTTTTACAGTTTTCACACTAAAATTTTATTCGTAGATCCATACTTTATTTAAAAATAATGTCATAAACCATATGATATTGAGAAATATTAATTTTATTTTTTTATCCAAACATAGCATCTTGAAGGTATGATGAATAAATAATTAGGAAATGGGATTAGGATTTATGCTTTTCTGACATACCAACCTCTTTTTTTTTTAAACTGAAAATACATCCCCAAAGCATGACAGTGAGATGATACATAGTAGAAATAAGATGACTCTGGATTCCAACGTTTTATGTGTCAGTGAAGGTATTTATAATCAAGGAGTGGTAATTCCTTCCTCTTTCCATGCCCCCTTTCAGTCACGTTGGAAACCTGTACGTAAGTTGAAGCGATGTGAGACACGCCTCGGTGACTTGAGTTGTAGAGGAGTGGACACCAGGCTTGCAAAGCACAGTTACTAATTCTTATTACATTAAAAGGAAATGCTGAGAACAGGACAGTCACCTGGCAAGCCTAGAGATGTTTTGTGACTTGGGGCAATCCCCCAAGTAACTCAGTGTTTCTGAATGAGATAAGGTGGGTCACTCACTAGTAGCCTGTGTTAAACATTGATGCTTAGTAGTTCTCCATGAGGGTTGTGGGGAAACAGCACGTGAGGAAGGGGCACTTGGCAATCCTTACGCATGCAGCCCTCGTATGTCATTACCTTACTCTCCACACCTGTTGTGTATAATATTAATAAATAGCCATTGCAGAGGGGGCTTAGGGCTACCCTGCACTTAAGATTAGCCTGCCTCCCGCAAGCCTGTACTTCTAATCCGTGTCACGCCTGGTTCTTTCCTGTGGTGACTGAGAACAGGGCCTTAGGGGTTGCGACATTGAGTGACACAAAGACAAGTTCAGACTGTGCAGCAGAGAACGTTTTATATTATAATACGTGGGCGTCATATGGTTTTCTTCCCAGAGCTGATAAAGATGGCATTTAAATGCTTTCCACATGACTTTAAAAATTTTAAAAACATTCTTTGCTTTTGTTGTTTAGAAGTTATTGAACGAATTGCTACCACTTGTAACAGTTTACAACAAATAATGCTACCTAGAGATGATTTTCAGGCATTGAAAATTTCTCATTCAATATTGTAAATTTCAAAAATTGAGTGAGCTGGAAAAGTGTGGTTAAATTTATCCACTTGCTTTGGACTTTGCTTTATGGAGACATCTGTGATCAACAACCTCTCTGCCCTCCCACTGGAAATGTTTTTGGCCAGACTTTCCAGTCTGCTCTTTGGGACTATTACTGGGCAACATGTCTGGGTTAGTTTTGCTGCACTCAACTCCTTAGTTTAATTTTGGGTTCAATTTGTTATATACCCCTGTAATGAAAGCTGACATGATGAGTTTATTAAAAATTAAATGATTTAAGAACTTAATATAACCATGTAGAAAAATAAACACTCAAATGATATAGCAGAGAAAAGACAAATTGCCTGTGACTTCATTTATTTTGAAAGCCAAAAACTATGGTGCACCATTTAGGGCAGAAGTGATTCTCTCTTCTTTATTTAAAGAGAGACAAAAAACCTCTATCTATAGCATTCTTACTGAACTTATTCTACCTCTCATCCTTCCATTTCCTCTTAGCTCTCTTATTTATATTATTTCTCCCATGAATCATATCCAGGCCTTGTGACGTGAAATGCCAAACTGAACGTGAACCAAAGTTCCGATTCAGCACATTTCTATAATATTTAGGTTTTCAAATTAGCCATCTCATGAGTCCCTGAAGATGACTATGGCAGTGGCTCCTACTTAAATTAGCTTTTGTTCAGTGTTACTGACTGGAGCTGTGGAGCAGGGAAGGGAAGGGCCTGCGGTGGGCAGGGAGGGGACCACCCGACACTGCTGCCTGCAGGACGGGCTGCCCGGGTGCGGGGTCTGCTCATGCAGGGAGGTGGCTCTGCCCACCTGGTTTGCCCTAACCTCTTCGAATTTTAAGAATGGTCACTGTTAATACCATCACTCCTTCTTCACCTAGGGACATAGAAAAGGCAGGCAAGAAGAAAGAAAAGAATGATTTAGGCCAATCTGTAAAGCAGAAGCTTTTTCCTAAAAATCTACAAAATTCACACATAATGTATTAAATTCAACCATTCATTCCACCAAATTTTAAAAAGTGAATAAAATATATCAAGAACTGCCTTAGGAACTTTAACATGCAGTGTGGCACAAAGCTCAGCGATTCTGTTAGTAAAGCTGTTGGCTTTGGGATGGTCTCTGTCCCATTGCTGTGCAAACACTGCTGAGAGGATGGTAAACTAACAAAACTTTATTTACAAAAGCAAGTGTAGCAGGATGACCACTGCCACCTGTAGTTTGGCCACCTTGATTATTCTAATTGATAGTTGAAGCATTGGCACAGCCCTGGAAAAAAGACACTAGGGCCCCTACATTCAAGTTCTTCTCTCAGCTGCGGGTTTCAGGTTTGGTTTTTTGGAGTGCAAGGTGAGGTTTACATTGTGTGATCTATATCGTGTTTTGTGAAAAGGTACTTTTCTTAAAAGGACTGAATTTTTCCTTGGCCTAGTCACTCATTCATTATGTGAATCCTGTGGGATCTTTGCATACAAGGAACATGCCCAGTCAGGAGGCAGGTATGTACTTAACCACATCAGTACAGAGCTCTGAAAGCTGGACTGGATGCACCTGTCACAGCCCAGAGGGATATGAGTGACAGCACCTTCTTACATTCATATCCCAATGTTAAGGTCTTTAATCTTCTCACTGGCCACGTAATAGGCAAAGAGGAAAAAGCAAAGCTCACATTTAGCCACAACTAAGCAAATCACTTCTGTGACCTTGTGCAGCAGTTACAGGTAGACCAGGTTCCACAGTCTCACCAATCAGAAAATCATTCTCTGCTCCCTCTGGGGAAGAACAAAGGAGATTAGATTACATGAGGCTTTGTTGGTAAGGCAGTGGTAGCCAGAGTTTTCCTTTAAAGATCTGTAATTTGATTTCCTATTATAAAAGGGAAAGTTGGATTCTGCAGATTGACTACCAAATATGATCACCAGGCTTCATTGGGAGAACATCCAAGCTAGCATAAGTATAAAATGTTGGTGCCTAACATATAGAAATAAAAGAAACTAGTGAGTCACAGAAGTATTATACATTCTAATGCCTTTGTTATAGAAGAGAAACAAAAATAGTTTCACAGAGAAAACCTCTGACTTTAAAAGGTGATTGAGTGAAATTGTCTTTTCAGAAAAGCAGTAAAATTGCTCAGGTTTGATGGTAAAATCCAGACCAAGGTCTTGAAGTTCACATCACCAACTAGTAGTATTAATGTCACCAAAAGAATAAGAGCTCCATCGATTGCTAAACTAATTGGATGCTGGAAATGTGACTATGCCAAGCGGGCTCTTCTCAGACAGAGAGAGACCAAGCCCCAGCATAACAGGCTTGCTGCTCCCTTTGGGGTGTTATAAACAGAATCAATATGTACTAATGACTGCGGCCATAAACTTGACCATACTTCATAGGGCAACATTCTGCACTTACCCAGTTGTGGGCTTGACATAGAGTAATAGAGTTTACCCTTTTTAAGTTGTAAATTACTATGAAAATGCTGAGCCTAACAGTAAAATGCATTTGGGGATGTTTTTAAGCATAGGAAATATTGGTAATACTTCCACTAAGCATACTATTAAAATAAATAAATAGTATTTATTGCTTGGTTCCCAGCTGCAGCTGGATGGAAAGCAGTGGGAAAAGAGAAATAGGATATGCATATTTATCAAACGCACAAGGCTCATGTTTACTTAATCCATTTCCAAAGAGTTGCTTACACCGGAGGATGAGGAGTTTTCTTTTTGCTCCAGTTCCATTTCAACAATGTGGAAGGTGGTAGCGATAGTTACAGTTGTGGTAACTGAAGAATGAACTACCATAAAGGATGGACTTTTGCCAATCCTTAATTTGCTCCTACTTTTTTATGTTTTTTGGCTTAAGTTTCATCAAAGCTTCTAAATAATGTTTTGATCTCTAAGGTAAAGTGGAGAATTAGTGTTTCAGAATAAAGCAACACACTCACACTTATATATATACACACTTATATGTAGATGCCTACACATTTGTCTATATAGAGAATTTATACATATGTGTGTATTTATAAACACATTAAAATAATACGTGTATCTTCAGAAATACCATGAAATAAAGTGATTTTCAAGCTATACTTCCTTATAGTAAAAATCACCTTTCTCTTCCACACATTATTTTGGAGACAATCATTGTTATTTCTCTGTGTGGATTTGCAATATTATAGGAACGTTCACCTAATCATACACTTATGACTGTTGGATGTCTCATGTGTGTGGAGTGGGGTACACAAAGCCGTCTGTTACCTTTGCATAAAGCCTTTTAAGTTTTTATTTCCCTTAAATGCTTTTCTAATATGGATAATAAAGAAAACACGCTTAGGAAATAGTAAACAGAAGTCAGTTTTGGAACAGAGTTGGACTGCAGCATTCTCCATTTCATCCTCCTCCTGAGCCATTGTCATGGCCCCTGTTTCGGTCTAATTTTAGGAAATCTGTGCTTTTATAAATAGGCCTCTCATATCTACTCTTTGAAACGTCACATTAAACTCTGTGTCTTGCCTAACACTGAAACTGCCTAAGTTCTTTTTTTGTCTTTAAATCTGAAGTATTCCCAGTTAGTAACCTAAGCACCTGAACACATTAGCTAGACATGGTCCAACAGCTCTCAGACCTTATGTATGTGAGAGAAACTTAAGGTGCTTTCACATGGGTTGTGTGGCTGCCTGTAAGTGCCTTAGGATATGTTCAGTGTCCTAGCATTGAACACAACAATCACCATTAATATTTAAAATTAAGGCTGGGTTTCTAATTATTCCAAGCTATTGAAAGTTTGCCCATGAATTATTTTAAGACAAAACTATCTCCCTTCTGTCACCACCTGATGAATAACTGGGATGCTGTCTGTGCTCAGGAGCTCAGCTTCCCTTAACGCTGCTGTAGTCTTCCCCATCACAGTCACTTGCACGCAAACCTTACAACTTGGAACGAAATGTACTTTGGAATATACTCACACTTCATTTATTCTAACTACATTTCAGAACACTTCACAGCATGCCATGGAAATAATATTGGAATTGCAAACAAGACATTTGTATTTAAATTCTAGATTTTCACTTTTTAGTTGTAGGAACTCGGAAGACTCATTTAACTTCTGTGCAATTTTGTTTTCCCTAAATCTAACATGATACACATTTCACAAACTTGTAAGAAATCAAAGAAGGTCTCTACTGAACAGAAGAAGCATCACAACTGGGCTATGCAGCACCAAGTAAAGACACAGATATTCTTCACATGTGAAGACAGCAGCTGTGCGACTGGTTACAAGTGGCTCTCAATGGTCAGCAGAGTGGTGCCGAGGTGACGTCTCGCTGACTTAACCATTTTCAGGACTGAGGCTTCAATATGTAATGTCACTGAAACTTGATTACAGTGTTAAATGGGCTCTACTTATTTGACAGTCTGGTAAATAGCATTTCTATTTAAAATGGGGAGACTGACAGAGAACAAAGCCAGTTATATGCCTATAGCAACTTCCAACAATGAATTAATGGCATATCTATAGCACCAGCACACAGTCTATTTAAATTGGATAGATGGCTGCTCTCCCTGTAACCCATCTGCAGCAGTCTATAAAGGAATGTAATTCAGCTGAATAGCATAAATCTCCCTCTGCTGAGATCCTTTGTTCAAATCTGTTACTTTCCCTCCTTGAGGCTGGCTGTTAGATAACTCAATCCATCACTCATGTTTATTCATAACTTAATGCTATCTATATACTTACTTTAAAATCTCAAAGTGAAAATTAGTCCTTGATAGCATGCATTTCTGTAATAATTTATTTGCCTAGGTCATTTCTACCATGATATGAAATTTACAGAGGCTTCTAATAAAAGTGTTGCAAAGATTATGATGTTGTCATGGTAGTGACACTCAGTTAAAACTAAAGATAATTTTGATTTGTTTGCATATTTTTTAACAGACATGACACTTTCCACCAATACAAAACAAAACTTTCTGATTTTACTACACTAAGAAATCTGGGGCTATACTTCTTCTTCTTTTTTTTTTTTTTTGTGATTTTTGGCCAGGGCTGGTCTTGAATCCACCACCTCTGGCATATGGTGATGGCGCTCTACTCCTTTGAGCCACAGGCAACACCCAGGGTTATACTTCTTTCAAACTGAATTTCTTGTAACTCTCTTACTATACAGAGTAAGAAATTGCTCAGAAATATAGTTACTGTATATTCAAAAATGACCTTCTTCCTTCTTGGTTTATGACTTTTCATATCCTGAGACGGCAGAATAACTCAATTTCAAATCTTAGCTAAGCACTCACACTAGATGTAAAGCTGATTAAAGTTACACAGCATTTCTGGGTGGTAAATTTTACATGAGCTAAAGCATGTGAACCATCCAGCACTTAGTGGGTGCTCAATTAAAGTAGCACATGTTATTTTTGCAAACTTCACCTTTGGATGTGACTATTCAGGAAAGAAGCACAGAGTGCTTTGGGGCATCAGAGGGAAGGCAATTGTTTTAGGAAGGGGACACCTGATAACAGAGGGAGTTAATAGAAATGAAAACTATAATTCTCTAAAAGAACAATTTGATCTAAAGATTTATTTTTTATGGTACAGGAATCTTATTTTTGAAGTTTAAGACATAAACTTGTATCTTGATTTGATAATCTAGAAAATGGCTGGATTTAATATCAAATGTGTCTGAAAGTGTTGTTTCTCTAAATTAACTTCACTAGAGAATCTCCTGACTTCCTTCATATGTGCATATGTCACCACACATCTTTTAACCGTACTGGGCCTGCCAGATGGGGCCTTCTAAGGATACCCGACGAAAACCCAAGGTACTTTCTGTCACATATGTAATTAGCAGCTGCTCTGCATGTCTGAAATAAGATGCTTCTACAATTTATTTTTGTTTTCTAAAAAGAAAGAACAGTGGCTTAAATTAAAAGACCACTAAAAGAGAGAATAAAAATATAATGAATATGCTCCAGGTACACCACGAGTAAAAAAGAAGATATGATTGTCAACTTACCACACTAGGTAGCTGGAGATGTTCTGAAAACTGGTTTAGAGGGATGGTGAGACTACTTCTGAAAGGCACACAGGAATCATTAGTGACTTCTTTTAAGTTAATTTAAATCTTTTGCTGAGGTGGAGGTGATGTGAATTTTCCTGTTAAATATTGCCAACCCAATGCACCTTTTAACTCTCATTATTAATGAATAACAGAGAGAAGAATTAGCTCCTGCTGGTCCAGCATTCAAAAGTGTCACCCATGGACCACTGATCCAACCATCTTTTCCAACCCTTAACTTTTTAGGACTATATATTTGCCTGGTTTAGGGGACAGAAGTAAAGTGAAGTTGTTAGGAAATATTTATCGTGAGGCACTCAAGGGAAATAGGCTAGTTGACTAGGATCTTAATGCAAAAAGCAAGAGACAGAAATGCCCGCTAACTGTGCGGGACCAGACGATGAGCTGTGATGATGGAGTCCACACAGGTTCTCTGCAGGACCACAGGGTAAATTGTGCCAACAGAGTCCACACGGAACAGTTGTTTTCCTCCGTCAACCCATCTTCTGGAATGTGCAATTTAGATGAACTTGGAACACTGGCTGTGCATCTTACCAGTACTTTCGAATCACCAATGATTGTGTTGGCCAGACATCAGCTTCAAAACCAATTTTATATTCATCATTCAACTTCATAGGAAATAATTGAATATATCACTTCAGTTTTAGCAAGTGAAAAATTCAGGAGTAATAGGAATTAACTGTCATGACTTTCTTATTTTTAATAGTTTATGATGAGAGGAAAGAAAGTTGGTATAGGAAAAGGAAACAAATCAAGATCTGAGCCGTGTTCAGTGATCTTAAAGTTTATAGCTATTTGAAGAATTAAATTTCATGTAAAAATTCCATCAATGAAACACAATTTACTTATAATATATGTACATGAGAAATTGATTCAAGATTCCCCCCAGGGCTGGACAGGGACTCCCCCATTCTCTAGGCCCAGGTTAGCTCAGAAGTCAGACCCCCATTGCTGCCCTTTCCAGGACACACCCTCTGGGCTCTAGCAGGGTCATGAGCAAAGAAGCCTGAAACATTTTTTGGGGGGTAGTTCCACCTTGAGTGGGGAGCACATACCCTAATCCCTTCCCTGAGACAAAAACTGCAAAGACCTGATAATCTTGTCCCAGAGGAGGGACTGCATTTATTCATTTGTTAATGTACTCATTAAGTTTGAAAAATCCTGGCCAAAATGTAATAAGTACCCCCAGACAAAGAGCCCATGGAGGAGACTTCTGACTTGGGCTTCCCCCTTTGTCAGAAGCTCTGGTGCTTTTCACACCTCCTGCATTCTTTTATGTCTAATAAAATCCCATCTCACCACTGTTCTGAGGTCTGTGGGTTCATTTTTTGAATCCCAGAGACCAAGAACCTACTGAAGAAGAAATTTCTGACACAAAATCATATAACATGATAAATCAGGTAGTGTAAACAGAATAGAATTCCAATAAATACAAGCTAGATAAACAGAAAATGCCCACCTTTGCATAGACTTATCAAAGGACTGAGGTCACTAAGAAACGCTACAAGGAAATCTGCAGAGACTACAGCTGGAGCTATGCAGTGTCTGGAATCTGCTTGGAAGAAGCCCCAATGGTTATTCATGACAGTTATATTCCATAAAGTTGCTGAAAATACTAAATAAACAAATATAAAACCATCACTCCTAGGGAAAATGTTTGTGTCTCACATACATTATAATTTTTAATCTAAAAATTAACAACAACTCATTCTGAAAAATTTTATTTTCTTTATTTTACAAAATAAAGTGGGATTCAGAACTGTTAAGTGACTTTGCTGGGGCTACTCCACTAATAGGTGCTAGTGTTGGTGCTCAAACCCTGTACTGGCCCCAGAGCTGGGCTTCTCACTGCGCCCAGCTCCTGCAGCCCCCAGGCTCTGTGGACTTGGCACAAGATCTGAACCTGGCAGAGAATGGCCTTGATGCATCATGCTACTCAAATATTTCCCAGCACCCAAAATGTGAGAGAATAACTTGAAATTGCTGTGAGTGTTGATCTGGGGTTTACAAATGAATTTTGGTGAGTTGGCAAATTCACAGAAACAGAATCGAGGAGTAATGAGGGCCAAGAGTATGTATGCAAATTTGATTTCTGTAAGTTATCAGCAAGATGAAATGAACATTTTCACACAGACATAGCCCTCAGTCGGCCCAATTCTGCATGGCCTTTTTTATGATGAATGTTCACAATTGTTTTATGAAGCATAAAGAACCTGACTGATTGCATCACTCCCACTTCCCTAGACATTTCAGCTCTTTTCTTAATTATATTTTAAAAAGACATTCCTTAAATCTAGCATCCAGAAAAATAAATGAAGCACATTTAGTGAGTCAGAATTTTAGTTATTTTTCTGCCCTTTCATTAATTTGTAATATAGTATTTGATAATTCTTATAGAGTTATTTCATTTTAATATGAATTACTGGAATAAAAATAATTGCAAAGCACTTAAAAACATATTAAATTTAAGTACTTTCTATATATGACAGTACTTTTATTTCATACCATAAGATATAGATCTATTATAAAGATTATTAAAACCAGGAAAAGGATATTTTAAGGGTTGCTTTGGATTTTCTGACTTGGACATTTTCCTCAGGAATTTGAAAATAAGGTGGATTCTCAGTTTTCTCTTATAAAAGGTATGGAAATATGAAAAATATGTACAGATAAACATTTTTTTATATATGCAATAATTCATTATCATTTCCAAATAAGATTTAAAATGTGAAAGTCCACTCTACTTTTATTAAAATTTTCCCTGGGTTTGCCACATTTCTATAGACATAAAGGCAAAAGATGTAATATGTTTAGTATCACCTTCCACTCATGTCTAAAGAATTAACTTGAAAGATTTTATCCTCAAAACTAACTTCTTGAGGCGTTCTCCTTCTCCTGGTCATGTAGATCATTTTTTCCCAGATCTTCTCATTCAGCCATCAGGATTGTCAGGGCTGCAGCCTGAAGCGCTGAACTGAAGAGGGGAAGAATTCGGCACAGTCCAGCTCGTCCCCTCCGCTGCCTGGTCAGGACGGCGGGAGTGGTGTGTTTATATTTAGACCATCTTCAAAACCCCAGCTTTCACTGAAATAACGACTCGTAGATACTCATATTCCGTTCTTAACAACATGACAGAGACAGATTATCCTAATAAAATTACTAAAATGACACATAAAACATTAAATACATCTTTTTAAATACACATTTGAGTTGAAAGAAAAGTAAAGGCTACTTAGAAGCCAAATCTGAGTAATAACGAAGCCGCTTTGTCACCCCCATGTGGCTACAGGTTGCCTGGCAGGAGAGGCACTCGGGGTGCAGAGGGGGCTGATTGGGGGGCAGGATGAAGGGTTAGTAGATCTCAGCGAACCCACATCAGGGTGGTGCCTCTGGATAGTCACTTGACATCCCTTGACCAGAAATGTCACCTCTACCAGGGGCCAGCAGCTGCCAAGAATTGTTATTTGGGTGGTGTGTATTTCTCCACTCTAGAAAGCAAGGAGGTAGCCTTGTGGAAATAACAGAGAAGTATCTAACCCACATTTCCCAGCAACAGTTGCAGGTCAATCCCCAGAGTTCTCTCTCCAACTGGCACCCAGCCGGAGTTCTGTTTAGCACAACTTCTGAAAAGAGCTGGGCAGGCAGGAGAGAGAACTTTTTCTTTTAAAATTTGCTTTTGAGAACCTGCTTTTTACAGAGTGAAGAACAGGGCCTGTGCCCAAACTGTGTTTCCAGGGTGGAGTCACATCTGGAGCCACCAGTCTTTGTCCAGGAAGAGGAAAGAGGGAGCAGACTCCCGCCCTGGACACCTGCCACCACTCTGTCATCAGCCCTCACGGAGAGGAAAGAGAGGGACAGACACAGCATCTCTCATCTGCACCCCAGTAATGAACGACTCCTCTGTGAAAGGGCTAAATGACTGGGTTTCAAGGCCAACATATTCCTTTTTCCCCACCTTTGTGCTGGTCCCTTTCCTTCCGGGGAAACGTGAATAACTTTTTTCTTCATTCGGCCCTAATCTTTGTCTGGAGAAATCTTTCTCAGAGCCTGCCTGCATTAGCTCATAGCCTAACATCGATGGGATGCCGTGATTCTTGTATTAGGGTTTGTTATAAATTCTACAGGGTATCTTGTGCAATTTATGTATATATGTATGTATGCATGTATTTATTTTTCTATTATAAATAAGACTATTGTCTTAACTTCCTTCTTTAGTCTGTTATTAGTATATAAAAATGCTACTAATTTTTGAATGTTGGTTTTATATTTTACAACTTTAAGGAATCATTTTATCAGTTGTAACTTTTTTTGTGGACTACTTTGAGTTCAGGCAGTCCCCAAAGTTTCCCCTAATAGACAGAAAATGAGAAGTTATAGCTAAATGTATCATTGGTATGTATAAAATATTCATCACAAAATTTTATAAAGAGGTGGCTAACACATAGAGAATGTTTTGGAAGATTTTCTATTTTTTCATGGTTCAATCTTGATATATTTAATGTCTATATGAATATATTTCATCTGGAGCATCCAATTTTTTGGTGGATAATTATTCATAGTAGTTTCTTATGACCCTTTGTATTTTGGTGGTATCAATTGTGATGTCTTCTGTTTCATTTCTAGTCTGACTTATTTGAGTGGTCTCTATTTTTCCTAATTATTCTAGTTAAGTATTTGTCAGATAGTAAAGACAATTTAAGTAGGGAATGAGCATCTGCAGGCTTTTTGCTGGTAAAAGTATTAACAGTGGCGCTGGGTCTCCTTTGAATGAACCATGTTCCTTATCTCTAGCTGCTCACAGTATTCTTTGTCTTTGATTTTTGATAATTTGATCATGATATATTTTGGTGAAATCCTCTTTCTCCTCTTTGGGTTGAATGCAATTTGTAATCTCTAAGCTTCCCTTACCTGTATGTTATTGTCTTTTCCCAGATTTAGGAAATTTTCAGCAATAGTTTTCTTAAAAATGCCTTCTAGGGTATTTCCCTTTTTTCTCCTTCATTATTTTCCATTGTGTAAAGATTAATTTAATGAGGTTCCATAATTCTCATAGGCCTTCTTCATTCATGTTCATGCTTCTTTCTCTTTCTCTTTCTTTCCTTTTCTCTTTCTCTCTCTTTCTTTCTTT
>NW_003852525.1:316310-333248 GCF_000181295.1 Otolemur garnettii
CTTTCTTCCTTTCTTCCTTTCTTCCTTTCTTCCTTTCCTTTCCTTTCCTTTCCTTCTTTATTTTCCTTCCTTCTTTTCCTTTCTTTTTAATCTTTGTTTCTTCTTTTCTTTTCAGTTTATCTTTTGTTGTTGTTCTCTGGATAATTTTAAAAGTCCTGTGTTTAAGTTCACAGATTCTTTCTTCAGCTTTACCAACTCAATTTTAATGTTGAAGCTTTAAATTAAAAACTCGAGTTAAGTTACTATATTCTTTACCTCCAGGATTTCTATTTTTTAAAATATTGCTTCTTTATCTTTGTCAAACTTTCATTTTGTTCATGAATTGTGTTCTATATTTTATTTGATTTTTCTATTTGTGTTTTCTTGGAAGTCTATGAATTCCTTTAAGAAGCTAATTCTAAATTTTGAGTCATTTAATGGGTCTCTAATTCTTCTGTGTTTGTTGTTGGAGCTTTATCAATTTCTTCTGGTAAGGGTATAGTTCCTGGGTTTTTATAATCCTGTGTTCTTACATTGATGCTTGGGCATTTGAGAGGCAGCCACCTCTTCTGCCTTTGCAGGTGTTCCCTCGTGTTGATAGGTCTTTACTATTTATTCTAGTCTGAAGTTATGGTTGGAGTGACTGGTAGTAACTGTGGACAGGCAGACTTTGGTGTTGGGTTTTCTAGTTTGGCTTAGTTTCTACCTGTGGTCTTAGGTTGAATGGTATTGCTGGCTGTGCTCTGTGATCTGGTGAGACCACTGGTTGGACTCTGTCCTCAGGTGGCTAAGCCCTGTAATTTTCTCTGATCATGCAGGTTTGCGGGCTGTCTTTCCTGGCTTGCAAAAGTGTTGGAGAGCTATCTGCTGTTTTCTGAGGCTGGGAGAAATCTCTGGGGGTGCTGTTTAGTCACACAGCATAGGAAAGGCAAGAGGCTATGCTCCACAGATACACATGAGCTTGAGCTTTGTCTCCAGCCTTGGTTGGATTAAAGCAGAGCACTGAAAGTTGATGGAGTCACAGCCCAGCAGCTGGTGTTGGGGGAGGGGGGTCCAGATGGTCCCTCCCTGCGTAATCTCTGGCCTGAAGTAGCTTCCCAAGTTTAAAATAAAAATGCAAAATACTTTCAGAAAATGAAAGCTAGTGAAGTGTAAAATGAGCCACATACTCCTTAGGAAAAAAAAATACTCTAGAAAACATCCTCTAGATATGATTTGGAAACATATAGTAATTTTAAGATACAATTACCTATGACTGAACATTTCCACTTCTAAATATACATGCTAAAAACTATTGTTCCTAGGTACCATGAAACATATTAAAAATATGCCCTAGTGGTAGCAAAAAAAGGTAAATCACTCAAATTCCCAATAAATAGGGAAATTCATCAATAATAGAAAACAATAATAGAAAAATATATTATATGTATTATATTCTTCACACACACTTGATCTTAGCCAAAAGGCCAAGAAGTGATTGTACTATATTCTTAAATTGGAATAGTATCTACTTGATACAAAGAATAATCACATTAATTTTATCCCCATATGATATCTCTCAGTCAAAAAACAGTTGTAAATATTTAATTATGTGAGGTTAAAAAATGTGCAGAACTAAATACTATAATTTTAGTAATGTACTAGTAAATCTAGTAAATCAAGAAAGCAAGCAAATGGTGAGTACAGTATTACAGAAGATGAGAAGATTATACAGACTTCAAAAGTCAAGATGATTTTGTTTTTCAAACTATGAGATAGATTGTTTGATTTTCATGTATTATTACTTTTTATATATTAAATATACTCTCTAAATACAGTATAACCTCTGTAAGCTGACCACCCATGGGACTGTAACAAATGGGTCAACATACTAAGATGGTCAACACATGGAACCAGACCTGCTAGACAGATACGGACATGAAGGCCACGTCTAGTGACCTTATGAAAGTTAAGGAGATGGTCAGTGTAGAGAGGTGGCTAACTACAGATTCCTACTGTATTTGTGTATCATCAATATTTCATAAGAATAAAATAGGAAGGGGTGCTAGAAGTCCCTAGACTAATTGTTCATGCTTTATTAACAAAGGCATAACAATGCGTTATTTATGCAGGGCATATTTAAAGATTTATCTTTTCAGTAATGTGTTAAATTAGAACTGTGACATTAGCAACATAGACTGATGCAGGGCCATTTCTCCTTTCATTTAGAATTGGGACTGTATCAGAAGATAAATTAGTTCTATGGTCCCTCTTTAGACTTGTGCCAGGTAAATGAGTTTCTTTTACCAACACGTTGTCCGTCACTCTACTCAGTTTAGATTCACGATCATGCTGTTTCCTCTTGCTGCTGCCGTAGTAGCAGGGGAGGACAACAGGAATGCTAATGCTCAGCCACGTCTAACGGAGCAACATTTCCTGCTGGAACTTCTAGTAACCTGGACTGACTGGCAGTTAGCCTCCTTTTTCAGACCAGTATAAATTCAGGGATGAAAATGAAATTCAATATTCTAAATGATAACTTTTCCACCTCTTCACTTAACCTTTAAAAAAATTAAAAGAAAACATGTTTGCTTCTGCAACATTAGCAAACATATAATGTATAAGGAATCAGAAGAAAAATCTTGAAATACCAACAGGAGTGAGACTGTCTCTAATTAGAGATGCTACTTTTATTGCAAATAAAATTACTAGTATGTTAGGCTCTCTCTTCTATGCCATTAATATATATATAGCATAACATTTTTGATAATTCTAAATTTAGCTTTTTTCTTTTTTGAGACAGTCTCACTCTGTTGCCCTCGGTAGAGTGCTATGGTATCATAGCTCACAGGAATTTCAAACTCTTGGACTCAAGTGATTCTCTTGCCTCAGCCTCCTGAGTAGCTGGGACTATAGGCACCTGTCACAATACCCAGCTAGTTTTTCTATTTTTAGTAGAGATGGGGTCTCAAGCTGGTCTTCAAATCGTGAGCTCAGGTGATCCACTGGCCTCACCTTCCCACAGTGCTAGGATTATGGGCATAAGCCATCAGGCCCAGCCTCAATTTAGCTTTTATTTTAAAATATATATTAAAAAATCTTATTAATCATTCTTTAAAAATGTTTTTATTATTATTACTTTGTTTTCATATAACCTTTGGAATAACTTTATTAAGTTATAAAAACTTCATTGGAAATGGATTGAATTAGATTAAATCTTTTCAATTATCAAGTATTTTAAACACCTATATAGAAGTCTGAAATTCACTTTGTTCTTTCCTTCCATCAGCACATCTTGCTACCTGGCACTGTGATGGGCACCTTGTATGTAATGATAAGTTCTGTTTCATCAGAACAATAATGAGACTTAATGATCATATAAGGACTTAGAGTTCATAAAATGCTGATGGTATCAGAAAATAAATCATTCCCATGATTGCATTGTTGCACACAGCTATGATTTAATAAAAAAAAAGAAAAAAATCATTCCATACACTGATGACGCAAACTAAGTAACAATGGAATTCTAAAAGACATATTTAAAGTTTCATCAGAACAAATTCATAGAAATAACTTTGGAATAACTGTAGCTAATTGTTGAATATTGAAAATATAGACTCTAACTTTGGAAAGTTTTACTTGCAAGGTACTTTAAAATCTAAGACAAGGAAAAATTTTATTTATGATGATGTTCCTTGCACATAGTAGTATCCCATGCGTGTATCTGGGTTTGAATTGATTGTAAATTAAGAAGAAAGTAATACATAGGCTACTTCTGTTCATGCATAAAAATAAGTTCTCTGCTAGAGTTTTATCTCTTCTGTTTCATATCACTGCTTCATTCTATATAAAGTATTTTTTTTTTTTCTGGAAAGAAACTGAATCAATAACAAAAAGAAAGGAAAGGTAATCACACAAAGAGTAGATTCCACTTTATCTTTTGGATAGAATGATATTATCACCATTTCTAGGTATAATTTTAGCCTTTCTTTATAGAAAGTAATTTGTCAAAAATGTGCATGTTTCTCTGATTACAATGTACATGTTTCTATGTAATTTTGGTTCTATCTTCCCTTATTTCTGAAAGTATACTTGAAAAACAATTTCTTTAGAGTTTTCACTTCTTTTGAATTGCTTGATTGATTTTTATATGTTCTTCAGTATCAGAAAGATAAAAATTCCAAACAATTCCTTGCCTTTTCTGGGTTTGCTGAAGTTATTATCAGCAATGCCATAGTATCCAATTGTGACTCTGTGTTCATTATTTGTTCTTAAGTAAAGTTCTAATCAATATAACCTTTAGGGGCCTTATTATTGCTATTGACAACAATCATTTAAAATATATTATCTTCCTTGAATCACATGAAACATATTTGTCATACATTATTGACAAAGAAATTGAAGAAAAGAGATTTTGTCAAAGTACTAGAGCAGTACTTCAGTGGAATACTCCTCATTTCTGGTGAAATTACTAATCTATGAACAAGGGGAAAATCTATCTTGTCTTTGACAAAAATTATCATTAAATTTTATGAGATTTTTTTCTGGAGAACAATAATGAGACTTAATGATCATTTAATGACTTAGAGTTCATAAAATGCTTTTCAAGCAAGATGTCAGTTGGTTCCATGAGGCTGGTGGAGGATAGTATTGTATTTTTTGCATGGTTGAGGAAAAAGCTTGGAAGTTAAGCAACTTCAGGAAAACAGCTTTCCTTTTATGTTTAGGTAAAGGAAGGAAGACGCTTATTGAGTAAGGATTAGAGAGACATGGGGCGAAACTAAAGAGCTAGCAAGAGCTATGCCAGGGGCAAACTCTAGCACATAAAAGTAAGAACTGCAAAAGTAATTTAAAATAAAAGTACTTTTTCAATTATATTACAGAGGAAATAATAGCCTGGGATATCATTTGCTTCTAGCTTATGGTTTAAGCTTTGATATTTTTCACTAAATAAAATATCCAAAAGGGAATATTGGTTTAATGACCGTATTCTGCAAATCAGTTTGCTCCCCCTTCCTTCCACTTGGATTTTATTGTGTGAAAAACTACTTCCTTTACATAATTACTATAGTGTAACTTAATTTAATGAGATCTAAATATTGAGAGAAGACTGAAAGGGAGAAGAAGCCTGAAGATGAGTTAGGAAGCTATTGCTGTAATTCTGGTAAAAAATTGTGGTTTTTCTGGGGAGATGGTAAGAAGGGTAAGAAGTTGTTGATTTCTGAATGCTAAAATGATTGAAAGACATTTTCTTGTGTATTTTTTTAATTAACAAAAATTGTATTCATTTTTGTGTACATGTTGTTTTGAAATATATACGTTGTGGAATGGCTAACGTTTAAAAAAATCAAAATCACAACATGTATCTTCTCATGGCAAAGTGTAATAAAGCTAGAAATCAATTCCAAGAAGAACTCTCAAGGCTACAAAAACACATGGAAAATAAACAACCTGCTTCTGAAATATCTTTAAGTCATAGACAATATTGAGATGGAAATAAAATTTTTTTCAAGTTGAATGACCAAGGAGACACAGACTTCCAAAGTCTTGAGGACACACACACACACAAAAACAAAACAAACAAACAAACAAAAAACCCAAATAAACAAGCAACAAAAAACAGTGCTAAGAGGGAAATTCATACCAATGCCTAAGGAAACAAAAAGATTATAAATTAACCATGTAATGTCACACTCAAGGAAAAAAAAAAAAAGAAGAATAAAACAAAATCCAAAGCTAGCAGGAGAAAAGAAATCGCAATTATCATAGCAGAACTAAATAAAATGGAGACCAAAAAAATAAATACAAAGGAATAATGAAATGAAAAAATTGTTTCTTTGAAGAGGTAAAGTAACCAATAGACCACTATCTAGATTAACCAAAAAGTATTCAAATAGGTTCAATCAGAATGAAAATGGAGATATTACAATTTATCCCACAGACATAGAAAATATCATCCAGGACTACCATGAAAACTTCTACACACATAAAGTCAAAAATTTAAAGGAAATGGATACATTTATGGAAACACCTAACCTCCCAAGCATTAATAAAGAAGAGATAACTAGTTTGAACAGACCAATAATGAGTAGCAAGATTGAACTAGTAATAAAAACATTTCCCAACAGAGAAAAGCCCAGAATGAGATGGATTCACAGGGATATCATCAATGTAGTACATCTAGAAAATAATGATTACCTGAAATTTTAGAATTATTCTTTATGAAATCATTTTGCCTAATTTGTATTGTCTGGGTGGTCATCTACTGCACCTAAACATAAAAGATGGTCTCTATTTTCTTCTTACTGAACAAGCAAATCAATGCTAGAGGAAGCAAGGTTCTTATTATTGCTTGGGTCATTTTTTCACTACTTTTATCGGAGGAATTCAAATCTAGATTGATAATTGTCTTTACTAATATAGATTAAACATTACTCATGGTTGTCTTTAACAAAGATGTATTTTTCTCTTAAGGGTCTCTAAGAAATACATTTAAAAATTTAGCATCATCAGATCCTTTAATTGGGGATCTACAGATGTTTGGGAAAGATTAATATAAATATTACATAAAATGCAGAAGAGTATTCTACTTCCACATATCTCAAACTCATGGTACTATCCTTTTAATGATGTTAAAATGTTTTAAGCAATGTTGAAATAATGAATTATTAAATATTGGTTGCTGAATTGCTCATTGAATGGCTACGATGTCAATGATTATTATGTGAGATCCCATTCTAAGAAGTGTTTCTCTAAAGCCTTCACATTCATCCTTTCTTCACATTCATCCTTTCTTCTGTTATTAACATCATGGTTGTTTGACCCTATCCAAGCTCTACCAATCTTTCAAATGTTGGTGAATACTCATCTTCTCAAAGTCATCACTGGTGATAAGGCCCTTCTATGAAATTATCCCACTTATTATATCAACTTGTCATTTCAAAATAATGATAGTTGTCTAATGCTTTTACTACCATTTAAATTTTGATATGCAAATTCTGACTACATATGAATTAAACTCAGTAATGGCAAGTTCATTTTTTAGCATAGTACTCAGTTTTTAAAGTGTTGAATTCATAATTAGTGTCTTTCCTAATGATGATCTCTTGAATCCATTCCACTCTGACTCTATTTCATAAATCACACCAAATTACATATTGCATATTCTTGTAGGATGTCTGAAATATTTTAAAAATTGTAATACATTTTCCATAGAGAATTTTTTTTGAATATTCTAAAGTGTGTATATTCTCTCTTCTTGTAGGTGTTTTTCTGAGTGGCTAAAAATTATAAAGCACTATCCTTCCCCATGGCCAGTTTTAAACTGTGGTATCATGCTAATCTCTTCCCATTTTGAATGCTATTTGCAAATGGCAAAATTGCCCGCCATTTGGAAAATTGTTGATCAAATGTCTAACTAAATTTCTCATAAGTATTGAGCTTTTTCCACAAAAAGATAATTTGCCTCGGACTCCTGGAGGAAGATCGTATGGCATGCTCTTTGCAAATACATTACTCAGGAAGAATGCATGAAAGTCAGACTGCTGCCCTTCCTGGTGACTCCCACACGTTTAATCCATAAAATACAAAACAGATAAATATCTTCCACATGAAAAAAGACAGTATAGGGGAAAGCAGTATAATAATAATGGAAGTATAATACTATTGAAGTGAGGGACTTCAACACTCTACTGACAGCTTTCGATAGATCATTGAGACAGAAAATCAACAAAGAAACACTGGAATTAAATTGGACTTTAGATCATGTGTATCTAACAGACATTTACAGAACCTTCCACCCAGCAACTCTGGAAACCCGTTTATGTGTCCTACACCATACTGTCTCTCTTGGCTTCTTTCTAACCCTTGTCTCACTTCTTCACGCCCTTGGAATTATCATGGTGATTACTTGCATATAATTCCTAATCTTACAGTTCAGCATCTGGGACAATCCAGTAGAAGGCAGGAGCCAGAAATGTACGACATTTGCTTTCATCAACATTCTAAAAGCTAAACTCTCTTAAGTCTTGTGTGGCAAAGATGAAAGAATGACAAGAATTGTCAGCTTTTGATGATGTACGAAAATTTCTCCACTTCAAATCTCATGTTAAAAGTTGATCCCGGTGTTGGAAGTGGGGCCTAAAGAAAGGTGTTTGGCATGTGTGGGGGTAGATCCCTCATAAACAGATGGTGCCATTCTCCAGGGAATGAGTGAATCTCTCAGCTTCTGTAAGAGTGGGTGATGGCAGAGCCTGTACCAGCCCTCCTCCTGACCCCTCCTGTCCCGGGACTGCACACATCACCTGCTCTTCCCCTCCACCGTGAGTGGACGTGACCCGAGTCCCTTGTCAGAAGCAGACACTGGCTCCATGCTTCTTGTACAGCCTCCACAGCCATGAGCCAAATAAACCCCTTTTCCTTATAAATCACTCAGCCTCAGATAATTCCTTCCTAGCAACACGGATGGTCTGACACAGCTTTGCAGTGAACTGAGACATATTAACCCAAGACTGGTCTCTTTCTCAGGAATCTGTCATCCCAAGAATTAATTAATTTATTTATTTTTATTTAAGTTTAATGTGAGAGTACAAATAATTAAGTTATAATATTTGCATATGTTAGCTAGAGTTCCTCTTAGAGTTGTGTCCCACACCCAAAAGGTGTGCCAGTATGCTTACACTGTGTCCCTAAGTGGGAGCACACCAGTCCCCTCCCCTCTTTCTCTCTGCCCCCTCCTTAATTCCCCCTCCCTCCGACTTGAATTGAATTGAGTTTTTCTCTTGGGTGGCTGTGTATTAGATCACCTACTGGTTTCATATTAGTATTGAGTACTTTGGATACTTGCTTGCCCATTCTTGTGATACTTTACTAAGAAAAATGTGCTTCAACTCCACCCAGGTTAATACAAAATATTAAAGTCTCCATCTTTTTCATGGCTGACTACTATTCCATGGTGTACATGTACCACAATTTGTTGATCCATTCCTGGGTTGGTGGGCATTTAGGTTGTTTCCACATTTTGGCAGTTCTAAATTGAGCTGTGATAAATAATCTAATGCAAATGTCCTTATGATAAAAATTTTTTTTCATCTGGGTAAATGCCTAATAGTGGGATTGCAGGACCAAATGGGAGGTCTAATTTGAGTTCTTTGAGGATTCTCCATATTTCCTTCCAAATAGGTTGTATTAGTTTGTAGTACCACCAGCTGTATAAAAGTGTTCCCTTCTCTCCATATCCACGCCAGTGTTTGCAGCTTTGAGACTTTGTGATGTGGGCCATTCTCACTGGGGTTAGGTGATATCTCAGAGTGGTTTTGACTTGCATTTCTCTGACGATTAGTAACAATTAGCATTTTTTCATATGTTTGTTAGCCATTTGTCTGTCTTTTATTATTTTTTTTTCTAGAGACAGAGTCTCACTTTATCACCCTCAGTAGAGTGCCTTGGTGTCATATCTCACAGCAACCTCCAACTCCTGGACTTAGGTGATTCTCTTGCCTCAGCCTCCCAAGTAGCTGGGACTATAGGTGCCTGCCACAATGCCTGGCTAGTTTTTGGTTGCAGTTGTCATTGTTGTTTGGCAGGCCCGGGCTGGATTTGATCCCACCAGCTCTGGTGTATTAAGCTGGCACCTTAGCCACTTGAGCTACAGGTGCTGAGCCAGAAGAGAAAATTTTAACATATTATATTTGATGGCAGTTTCAGTTGGTGACATCAGTAGAAATAACTAGGAGACCCACCTGTGCTATCTCTTCTGCCTTCTACCTCACGCAACATGCTAACTACATCAGTCAGAGTGACTTTTTAAGGCATGAAAATTAAAATGTTAATTTTTGGGCTATCCTGGTCTTCAAAAACCTCAAAGTTTATAAGACATCAAAACCATTTGCTCTCTTTTCAGTCAATTCTCTGTAACTGAGACGTTTGTTGAGGAAGACTATTTTAAATATCATGATAAAAAATGGTGAATTTTTTTTATATTTCAGAATTTTTCTTTTTTAAATAAAAAAATATTTTTAAAAGGTCTCTGGGCAGCACCTGTGGCTCAGTGAGTAGGGCACCAGCCCCATATACCGAGGGTGGTGGGTTCAAACCTGGCCCCAGCCAAACTGCAACAAAAAAATAGCCAGGCATTGTGGCAGGCCCCTGTAGTCTCAGCTACTCAGGAGGCTGAGGCAAGAGAATAACCTAAGCCCAGGAGTTGGAGGTTGCTGTGAGCTGTGACGCCACAGCACTCTACCAAGGGCAATAAAGTGAGACTCTGCCCCTTAAAAAAAAAAAAAAAAAACCTAAAAAAGGTGTCTGGGAAGCTTAGTTCAAAAAGTTTAATTTTCCTGAACAGATCTTCACTATGGACAGACACTTTCATGTAAACGAATGTGAGATGGGACTTTTAAGAGTATCTTTAGGAAATTTATTCCACTTTAAGTTCATTAACTGAGGTGACTATGGGTGATGATTAATTCTACATATGTATTAATCTGGTTAGGTCATGGGACCCAGATATTTAGTGAGACACTAGTCTAGATATTACTGTCAAGGTATTTTAAAAATAATATTAACATGTAGTCATGTTCGTTATCTTCTGTCCTCCCACTCAGACTTGGACAAACACAGTTATGGCAGCAGAGACAAAATCTTTGAAACTCTGGCATCCAGGAACTCCCCACACTCTTGCTTGGAATGAGGGATGGTGTGCCTTCGGAACCTTTGTGAGTGTCCCCACCACCTGGTCCGGTTGGCACCATGGGTCCTCTCCAGTCTCCCCTTCCTCCTGCCCCTCTCCTGGGGTGTCTCAGCTGTGCTACCCTCAACAGCCGTCCCCTGCAGCTGTTGTCACACCTGTGCAGATAGTGATGCTGCTGCTCTGAACACCTGGAAACCTGCTAAGGAACTTAGAAACTCACTAAATAAGAAAAAATATTTTTACATGGGAAGTGTTCGCAATAAAATGAGACTTCTGATGTTTTCCTAAAGTGAGGACCCTGATTCTGTCCAGTCTCAAAGACTACACTGGATTTTACCTGCAGAGTGACTTGAGAATCATGGCAGTTGGTTGCTCTTCAGCCTTTCCATTTAAATGAGGTTTTTAAATATTGAGCATTTACACATCTGTCTTGTAGATACTTACCTGGAGCTTAAAGTATTTTAAAGCCAAAATGGAAAGAAGTATTGTGTTTAGCAGCTTTCCGAAAGATAACAGATGGATTAAAAAAAGGAAGTGTGGGAAGTGTGGGCCCCTGCCATAGTTTTGTGAAATTTTCATATTGAAGATTGTATAAGAGCTAATTAATTCTGTGGCTGTCCTTGGAATGAAGAATAAAGACAAGAACCTCCCATTCCCCTCTGTCTTTTGGAACAGCAAATGACCATCTGAGGCGTATGCTTGAACGTAGTGTCACTGCATGTAACAAAACGAACACACTCAAAGTTGGGTGGTACGGAATGAGATGAGGAAAAAATGTGTGTGAGGAGCTCCACGTATCGTTCAAGAACAGAAGGCTGTTGTGCTCTCCGTCCACATCTCGCTGATGGCAAACCTCTACTTTGTGAATTACTAACCTTGGGTGGGGTGTTCCTTCACAGCACACAAACTCTGACTCCACTTGGGCTTTTTTTTTTTGCAGTTTTTGGCCAGGGCTGGGTTTGAACTCTCCACCTCTGGCATATGGGGCCGGTGCCCTACCCTTTTGAGCCACAGGCGCTGCCCTACTTGGGCTTTTTTTAAAAAAAGAAACTAAGAATCGTTTTTCTTCATTGAATAAGTTAAATAAATTCTTGAAAATCAGCTAAAATTGAAAGAAGTAACTAATTTGGTTTGATTAATTTGGTGTTTTGTTTCAGAATTTCTGGGAGAGGAGAGGTTTCTAAATTAATCTTATGCTTCTCACTTACAAAGTTCCAACTCCAAATATAGTTCCCAGCGTATTCACAGCTAAATTCACCATCAACTTGTTAAACTGGCAACTCTAGCCATTCACCTGCAGCTTCTAAAGCCTGTGAACCGCCGTCTGTCACGTGGCATGCGTCTGCTCATCTAAAATCTTAGTTTGAACATTGTGCAACACGGGAGTTGCAGTAACACAGACCTGAACATTAGAAATGAAACACAGTGACCATCCCTCATTTCTGACTTGCCCGCCAGAAGAAAATTATTTTCGTTGCTACTTCATAACTATAATTTTGCTACTGTTATGAATCATAATGTATATGTCTGATATGCAAGAAACCCCCAAAGGGATCATGACACACAGGTTGAGAACTGCTGGCTTTAGGGGTCCAGTTTTTAAGGCTCGGTCTGCATCCTGCTTGGCAAGAAGGTGTATCCAGGTGCGGTAGCAAGCAAGCAGGGGTACAGAAGCAGAATTTTGTGGTTAGTTAGTCATACATTATACATCTTTGTTTTAATATTTTCCCCCTATACATCTTATATCTTAGTTTCAGTAATTTCCCCCCATACATCTTAGTTTCAGTATTTTCTCCACCTGGTATTGTTTAAAAGTCAGTTAGGGAACAGTTGGTACCTCCCAGTCTGTTTCCCAGGGAGTTAGTCAAACAAGAAACTTGGAGTGAACTAGAAGCAAGAAGTTAATTAGTACTGAAAGCTTGCAATCTGGAAATATGCGGAAGTTAACTGGTATTTTTCCTAGGCCTGACACTTTTCTGCTTTAGCCTAGGCCCACTAGGCCTAACACTGGGGGCTCACCTCCCTCTAGCAGGGACCCAATAAACCACTGGGAAGGAAGCACTAGTAAGAAAGTGGCTGGAAGTAATTCCGAGATGGGCAGAGCTCCCGCGGCCCAGAAGACGAGCCGTGTGTGGTACAGCGGACCCCAGGAAGTAGTGGTGTCCCAGGCGAGGTCAGCTCCCCTCTCCCTCACAAAAAGGGACAAGTCGGGACAGTGATGTGAGGACTCAGTCCAGATGCAGAGGGCAAAGGTGGAAGATGGGAAACATTCTGGGATAAAATTATATATAAAAAAGGAAAGCATGAGGCAAGCCTTCAAACTGAGTAAAGGGCTTTTCTATTGCCCTCCTGTAATAATCCAGACCAAGTTATCTTTCATTTTCATTTGCTGCTTTTGTTTATCATCATCTTCAAAGGTGTTTCCCTGAAGTACTGAAATACTTAGGTGTAGCCGAAAGAAATGAAAGGAAGTTTTTAGAGGGTAACCAATAGAAAATCATTGTATCAGCATAGCCCCAGATACTATGTTTGTCCGGGTGAGAATGCAGATTCTGATGCAGCAGGTCTGGGGTTGGACCCAAGGCTGAGCTTCTGACTTTCTCGGTGATGCTGAACATAAAGTATTAGTTACACTCTTTTCTTGCTGCTTTTATTTACCTACTTACCCTTAAGTTACCAGATAAAAACTCTAGAGATATTCCTAGATCACTGGAATTTATATCTCTCTACCCAGAGAGTTTTCTGAAAGAATGTCTGAGCTATAAATTCGTAGTTGTATGTTAGTCTGGTAGTTGCCTGAGTTTCGTTCTCTGGAATGTGCTCTGGATTTTCGTTCTCTGGATTTTACACTTTTTGTGATAGGCAACATAATAACAGTCTAGTGAATGTGGAGATGCTGTCAGGACATTTATGTTCTGTTTTATATTCTGCATCTAACTGGTTATGTTAGAGTTATAATCTTTCAGCACCCTTCCAACTTGGTGATTCAAAGCCAGAGAGCACAGGTGGGCTAGCTGAATATGCCATTCTCCAATATTTATTGGGCTTTGAATAATGAATGCCGACTTCCCACATCTCTCTGCTAGGGTTGCTTTCTGCAGTAAGAAGATGCCTCGTACAGACTGCTTTCAAGCCCAAATATTTTTAATACTTCTAAAAACTACTTTGAAAAAACTTTTACATTTTAGGTCTATTTTAACAAGAGAGCTCACACTCACAAGCCCCTGATGATCAATTATTTCCTTTGCCTAGATTTTTGTTAGGCAACCCAGCCAGTTTGCTCTGATGCGGGGACGCTCACAAGATAAATTGCCTCCCCTTGGCTGTGTCGTTTTCTTCAATTACACAAACAGCAGCTGGAAAATCTGGAGATGAAACTACAAGAATTCTGGGAGATGCTAACAATTAGCTCTTGTGTTATTAGTCTCTGGAGGTTCTTAGAGCTCAGAGTCCCTCCTGGTATTGTCAGAACAGCAAAGTGACACAGACACAGCCAGCAGCCAGCATCCTCTGCTGCCCAGGGTGATGCTGGCGGGCCCTCTGCACAGGGCTGTTTGCCTCCAGAATCCCACAATTCGCCAAGGAATCAACATTCACTGCGTGGCCATGATGGTTCAAAACATATCTAATCAGTCTGGAGGGCTGATAGCTGTGGAAAACCTTGTTATCCTGGGAAGGAAACTTATCTTTCTAATAAAACAGAATGTGGTTCCTGCAGCACTGGTTTCCTAAAGCATTCTCCTTTGTATTATTAATTTTTTGAAAGTGTAAGTTTGGGAAAGTCTTTAGAGACACCAAGCTTATCAAGTCTATTCATCTTCTGCCTGAATAAATTTCTTTATCAAAATAATGCTCTTGGAACCCTATTTTGTTTGTGGTCCTCCGAGGAGAGAGTGTTCTCTCTCTCTGCCTAGTCTGCTCTATTAAGAGTAAAGCTCATAATGATACGGCTGTCAAGAAGAAAGGAGAATGTCCAAAGATGATAAACTGAATCACTGGGGAAGAGTTTCCCAGGAAGACCGTCAGTGCTGTCATGTGGGCACTTTGCCAGCTTGTGCTGTCAGACGGCCCCAAAGCAACAATTTTGGAGGCTCAGGGCGCACTCCCACTCTAGTCACTCCCCGGGGATGTTGACTGACAATGCGCAGATAAAAATCAGAACAATCCACACGGTGGAGGGGGGTTTGCAGAAAACCCTGCAGAAGAAGATGGGAAAGAGGGAGGTAAAGCTGGGGCTCAGTACGTGAGGACGGAAAGAGCGCAGAAAGGCCAGGCTTGGGCTCAGACCTGTCCACCCTGAAGGGCAGGATGGCTGTGTAGCCCCAGTCACAATCCTGTCTGTTTCTATTTTTCATTCTTACATTTGTAAAATAAACATAATAGTAATTCTTGCACAGGGCCATTGAAAGAATCAAACACCCTTGTTGTGAGTTAATTTTCTAGAATGGAAGGTGTGACTAGCCAGGCCACATCTCCTCTGTGGGTCTTGTGACACTTCACTGAAACTGTTTGTGTTCAAATCTATGTAGTTTTGATCTTCTCTTGGACAGGGACCTTGTCTTGTGAAATCTAGAGCATTAAATTTGGGGTCAAAATATTTGTGTTCTACCAATATTATTTTTTATATTAAAATTGGGAAGGGCAATAGTTCTCAAGGCAGCTCTTAAGATTAAATGAGAAATAATGTTGTATTGCTCCCTCCCTTTCTTTCTTCCTTTACATGACAGTGTCTAGCAGTTTATGATACCAATGTCACACAGGACATGTGGCATCATTTGTTTGGTGAGCAAGAGGATCTACAAAGTGAGAAAATATGCAAGTAAAATAGTGTTGGATGAAAAGGTCAGATTTTGATTTTGACTTTATCTCATTGTGTGACCTTGGCAATGACTGCACGCCCGTTCTAGGGGTTCTAGTTCCAGTAAGGAAGGAATTGATTTGGATAAACTATACGATATGTAACAAGTGTTTTAGGTTTAACTTGCATGACACAAATATCACACCTTCTCAAGATCTATAGCTTTTGATTTATACAAAACTCTACTTTTCAACAATATAAACTAAAGGTCAGACGACAGAGTGCTTGCATTTTTCTCTAACGTCAAGTACAAGAAAAGGGAACGCAAAAGAGTCGGAAGTCCTGGAAAGACACCCAGTACAGTGGCGGCGTTCACTTATTTAATGACACATAAAGCATTTTGGACAGTAGAAAACGAGAAAGTGTCACATCAGGGTAACATTTTAGACTCATTAAGGTCAGTCCCTCTCTGTCAGGAATCTTCACAGGGAATGGCTTCTAACTATACCTTCACCGATTCTTCTGTTCAAAAACAAAAAAAGGACAAGAAAACCCAAAACAAACAAAAAAACTCCACCACAGTTGTAACACATGCTGACCTCAGAGCAAATGCTCCTCAAAGTGTGGTCCCCGACCAGTGGCAACAGCTGGAGACCTGATAGAAGTGAATGTTCTCGGGGGTCACCCCAGGCCTTCCGGGTCAGAAACTCTGTGGGTGGGGTTCCACAAACCACCATCCTGGTGCGTCTGATGCTCACTAAAGTTTGAGAGTCATTGCATAAGGTAAAATAAAGTATTAAATGCTGACTTTTCTTTTGAATTTTGGCTTGTGTATCCAAGTTTCAGAATCGCGTTCTATGTAGTTCTTTTCCAAAAAGACGAAGCTATCTCAATATGTGTTATGCATAAATGCTCACATACTCAAAGAATGCTTTATTCTTCCACTTTCTAAAACAGCAATTATCTTATCCTTTCCTTAGAGAGGGACGATGAGGGGGTTTGCTTTGGAGAACACGGAGCTCATTCATTTCTGTATTGTTAGCTTAGATATACCTATTCTTTTTCTTCTCTCTCTGTCTAAAACATATATTGCCAAATATTCAGGGTAAACCATCCCTCTGCAGAGGTTGGGATGAAACCATTTTGCTTGGGACAAGGCCCTGGCAGCCACGTTCCCTCTGAGCTCCAGGCTCTGCACAGCGTCCCCCCTTCTTGTTGCCTCTGAGCTCAGGGCTCTGCACAGCATCCTACCCCCGCATGTTGCCTCTGAGCTCAGGGGTCTGCACAGCGTCCTCCCCTCATGTTGCCTCTGAGCTCAGGGCTCTGCACAGTGTCCCCCCCTCATGTTGCCTCTGAACTCAGGGCTCTGCACAGTGTCCCCCCCTCATGTTGCCTCTGAACTCAGGGCTCTGCACAGCGTCCCCGCCTCATGTTGCCTCTGAGCTCAGGGCTCTGCACAGCGTCCTCCCCTCATGTTGCCTCTGAGCTCAGGGCT
>NW_003852525.1:334129-362451 GCF_000181295.1 Otolemur garnettii
CATGTTGCCTCTGAGCTCCGGGCTCTGCACAGTGTCCCCCCCTCATGTTGCCTCTGAGCTCAGGGCTCTGCACAGCGTCCCCCCCTCATGTTGCCTCTGAGCTCAGGGCTCTGCACAGCGTCCCCCATCCCACCCGGCCGGCCCTTCCTTTGCAGGAGGGGGGATCAGCGGCCGAAGGTGTGGCCGTCTCTTCGGCTGGCGTTCTGCCTGTTTCTGTTTTGCGTCCTTTGCTTCCTTTTAGTTTCAGAATTAATGAGAACTTTTCTTTTCCCTGTGCTTATCATCATAGCTGGAGGAAATAGAAAAAGCTCATTAAAATAATGAAGTGATTTCAGCATGATTAATTATGTCCACAACCCTCGACATTCACAGGTACTGAAAGCACTGTGGTCGTGAGATGAAGACAGAGTCCGGAGCCCTTTTAGCGACTGTGCCCCAGTGGGAGGGAGCAGCCCTCTGCCCGGGAAGCTCAGCTGTGGCCCCTTCCTGCTGTGCTCAGCAGGATCAACGTAGCTATCAGGGGTAGAAAGATCACCCAGGGTAGGTGGGTTTCACCAGAGCCTTCTGACAGACATTCGTTTGGCGCAGGGACATCATTGAGAAGTTTACAATGCCTGTTGTTAATTTAAATGTGGGAAAAGAAGCACCTTCACTTTGGCTCTGCAGGGCCGCTCTGAGGCTGTGGAAGTCGTGTCCTCCGCTGCATGAGCACAGCCGTAGGCCGTGTGTGGACCTCGGGGCCAGAGGACTTTGTTTCTCAGGAGTTGGATGGAAAAGCCTTAGCACACATCAATGATAGAGTTACTTCTGATTATGAGAGGAAGCAAATACAAAATTCATCTGTGCCTGGTGCCTGTCTGCCCTGGTTCGTGGGATCTGGGATTGACCCTGGGCAGCATTTGTTCCTGGAGGAAATGGCTTCTGTTGTTGTTGTCACTCACTTGAACTGTAGGGAGATACGGCATTGAGATCACACAGACTGTGGTGATCTGATGAAGCTGTAACTCAAATCAAAGGAAAAGCAGCAGACATTTGGGTTTTTGTTAACAGGGAGAAGCTCTCTGGTGCCACAAACGGAGCTCCACGATTGCAGGGACAGACGTGTTCTGAAGCACGCAACTTCCTCCAGCAAGGAACACACAAATAAGTTATTACAGGAGACCTAGAAATATGGATTAGCTGTAAATGGAGTTTATAGCTTGATATATGTGAATCGAGTTGCAATACCAGTAATACAGATGCCGGAGGTGATAGGATTCCTGAGAGAGGGGGTGGCTACAGTCCTCCCAGCCAGCACTGCAATCCCCTCTCTCATGGATAATCTTTCTCCAGTCGTGTTCTGTTGGAAATGCTGTAGATGGGATTTAGTCATTTAATTATGAGACTGGGGGAAAAAGAGACAGAAACCAAACCTCATGTTACTCAAGTAGAAATAAAAACTGTCCTAAATCCATCTCACTGTCGTAAAGGCAGGGGGTTGCTGGGAGACCCTGGATTATTTTCATTCCAAGATAAAAAAGCAAGAGCTCATTCTCCACATTTTGTAATTAGATCTTTTCTCAGTTTCTTAGCATTTCAGGGCTAGTCCTCAAGCCTTACTATGCAGGCTAAAAGTATCATTACCCTTTAATATATGTGAATATGTTAATATATATTGAATATAATGTTAATATATATTAATATATATCTCCCTTCCTCTCTCCTTCCTCTCCCCTTTCCTCATATTCTTGGGCTATAATTGGGTTATAAATACATTCTATATTAAATATTTCAACTACTTCAGTAAATACTTGTTTATTCAGCATTCACTGTGTGGTAGGTAGTGTGGATACGACCTGCTTTTCTGGCAATTACATTGAACCATTGGTATAAAGGCAATGAGTCAGGTGGTTTTGAATCTGTTCTCTAAGGAGTCAGCTCTCACACCCACAGGGCACGTATGTTTTGCACTATCTCCCACACAGGTGCAGACTAGCCAGGTTTTAGGGCAATGGGCCTCAACCTTGGCCATATGCCAGAACCACCTAGGATATTTTGCAGGCTTCCAGTGCAGCCAGTTACATCAGACTTGCTTGTGGTGAGTTCCTGGAATCTGTGGTTGCCAAGCTCTCCAGGCGATTTTTATGGGCACACACGACTGGACAAACCAGGAAGCTGTCTTCTGATTTTTACTTGAGACATATGTGTATGAGTGTATCTCACTATTCTTTTTGAACTAGTTTTTCCACTTTTAGGTTTAAAATAAGTCGTAGCCAACTTTCACAACTGTCTTTCTAGAATCAAACATTCTGTTTATTATGACTTTTATCTGTGACCAAATCGAATTTCACTGTTTTCCATAAAACTGAAGTTATTACAGAGGATTGGAAAACATATTAGATCTACATTTTTGGTTCTAGATTGAATTCTGTACTTAAACATCCCATTGCAGGTCAATGATTTGGAAAGAAAGAAACGCTGTACAAATTAGAGACAGTAACAGGGCCCAGAGGGAGCGTGACGCTGCTTTATCCTGCTCACTTTTCATGGCATTACTTTTTATTTTATACACTTTTTTTTTTACCTTTTGTAATTATTGAGGAGTTTTCAATACCTGTTGTCAATGGAATGAACTTAATCATCAAGAAGGGAAAAATATTTTCTTTCATGCAGGCATGGGTGGGGAGTGAGAAATGAAGGCCCACAAAACATCTCAGACTGTCCGTACAACAAAATGCATTTTATGGCTAATCAAACATTTTTTTCTTTTGTAACCACATACAATTTTATCAATAATGAGTGTTAATGTCTTTAAATTTGACTCTTGAGAAGCTGAAGACTAGTCTAAGTTAAGCAGGTGATCACGCAGGGGTAATTTTACAGCTGGCAATGACTCTCTCTCTCTTTTTTTGTATTAAATCATCGCTGTGTACATTAATGCAATCATGGGGCACAATGCGCTGGTTTTATATACAATTTGAAATATTTTCATCAAACTGGTCAACAAAGCCTTCACAGCATTTTCTCAGTTATTGTGTTAAGACGTTTATATTCTACACTTAGTAAATTTAACATGTACCCTTGTAAGATGCACCGTAGGTGTGGTCCCACTAATTACCCTCCCTCCACCCATCCTCTCTCTTCCCCTCTCCTTTCTCTCCCCTTTCCTCATATTCTTGGGCTATAATTGGGTTAGAGCTTTCATATGAAAGCTATAAATTGGTTTCATAGTAGGGCCAAGTACATTGGATACTTTTTCTTCCATTCTTGAGATACTTTGCTAAGAAGAACATGCAAGCATTGACTCTTAGTTTTATGTTTCCATTGGAGATTTTGTTCTGATTAATAGCCTATTTTTGCCCATTAAAATTTTTTACAATGAAATATTTAAGAATTTAAAAACACATACAAAGAATGCAATGCATACCCGTTTACCTACCACTCAGCTTAAGAAATAAACCATCACCAGTATAATTAGAGGCCTGTGTATATTCTTCCCTTCTTCACTGACTTGCTGGATTTAGAAAATAAAGATATGGGCCTCCAGTTAAATTTTAATTTTAGATAAACTAATAAATTTTTAGCTACCCCAAATATTATGTGGGATATACTTATATTTTAAAAAATGCTGGTTATTTATCTGAAATTCTAATGTCACTGTACACCCTGTACTTTACCTGGCAATACAACTCCCACATGAATTTCATTGTAGTTCAACTCTATGTATTGATTTATAAGTATATAAAATGATATCACATATCTTAATACAGTTGGCCATCCACATTCATAGGTTCCACATCTGTGGATTCAAACAACTGCAGATTGAAAATATTCAGAATAAGACATTTCACAAAATTCCAAAAAGCAAAATTTGAATTTGCCACTCAAGGATTACTACACTGAATTCATGAAAATGAAGTGATATGTAGGCATTATAAACAACCCAGAGATCTAAAATATATGAGAGGATAGTGTAGGTTATATGCAAATACTGCACTATTTATACAAGGAACTTGAACACCCCAGAATTTTGGTATCATTGGGAAGTCCTGTAGCTAAACGTCCACAAATACCAAGGGATGACTGTACATGGCTATATATCTTCACAGTCTTTATTATTTTACTCATTTATATGAGTTACGCAGGCTGTTCATGCAGATCTAGTTTACTTTAAATCTCATATAATATTTCATTGAATGACTACTCCACAAATAAGTTAAACATTATTTTGGTGACAACAGAAACTATTTCTAAATTTTTGCAGTTATAAACAATGCCTCTTTGAGAATTCTCTTATGCTTCCTCATGTAGATTTCAACTGTTTTTCTAGGATTCATATCTAGAAGTAAAATTTCTATGTTGTGGTTTGTAGATAGCTCATTTGTTGGATAATATTTAGGATGGAAGGGGGAACTTCAGGCTTTGAGGTATTTTGGCAGTGATGATGATGATGATAGGATTTATTGACATAGTTTTACCTTTTCCAATTACAGCCTTGAATGATTTATATGTAAAATAAAAATATTTTATGAGTCTCAAATTCTGGGAGGTAAGAAATATATAAATATTGATTATAATGATGCTGATTCTAGTTTTGACAATGTTTTTACATATTTTCTTACTTGATCCACATTATACTTCAGGAAGCAGATATCAGTATTTACAGGTGAGGAAATTAGGTTTAGAGAGGTTACATGCTCACCTCAGGTCCCAGAATACCTGATAGACCAGGATTGAAATCTGAATTTTCCAAATTCAAACTGCAGGTTTTATGTCTTTATAAAAAAAAATCTTAAATTCACATTAATATTGAAATTAAGGAGAATTAAATAAAGTAGTTTTAGTAGTTAATATCCAAAAGCATCTTAACAAAAGTTTTTATATTTACCAAATTGTTTAGGTAGCATATATTAACACTCTAAATGCTTTGAGAAAAGGGGCTAAATGTATACTGTGTTTCTTAACTTGGAATATATTATGTCTTAAAATAAGTGCCAATTTGCATTTAACTAATGGGACCAGATGTGGGCATGCTATTTCTTCACGGCATGGTTCCAAGCCTGCTCAGTTGACTGTGTTCCCTCCCTACTGAAACTAGCACACAGGAAAAACAGGAAAGATTAATAGCATTAGCGATGCAAACATTTCTACTTCTAAAGTTTGCATACACTCACTCAACAAGCCAGTATGCTTATGATCAAAGTTCCTGAGATTATTTCATACTTACAGATGTCAATTTTTTAAGATTATGAATTTTTTGATGTGTTTATTATAGATAGGAAAATAGAAATTCTAAGAAATTGAGTAATGTACTCAACTTGCATTAAATGGAAGTGATAGAAAGGCCAGACTTCTAGGAACAAAGTAAAACGATCCGTGTTTTCTAACAATTTCATTAAATGCTTTCTGAAAGGTGTAAATGGTGGTGCCCAGACAGGAGGCTGCAGAGGAGATGTTCAGGCCAGATTTATTTAAAGGGGAAGGTGATCAGCCTGAGCAGTGCAGAGATGGCTTATGGAGGAGTTAGAGTCTGGGAAGAACCTGAATGTCCATCATCTACTAAATATCTCAATGTTATACACCCTGCAATGAGTACTTCTCAAAAATAGAAAGTTACAGACCACTGAGTAAGACAGTGTGAATCTCAAATCATTCACGCCAACCTAAGGGAACTGGACACAGAAGGCCACATAAAGTGTGTTCTAAAAAGGCAAAGATTAAGTTAGGGTCCTTGTTGGGGGGGAAGAGAGAGAAAGAGAGAGAGCTCTCCCCAAAGGGACAAGACTCAGGTGAAGATTATCAGGGGCTTGGGCTTGAGGGAGGGCTGAGTGCAAAGGGCAGTGAGGAATTTGTAAGGTGATTAAAATAATCTGTATAGTTGGTGTGCTGGTGGTGACAGAAACGCACGCACTTCACAAGGGAGGGGGTGAACGGCATCACCCGTGCATCACACCTCAGGAACCTGCTCAGCAGAGCGAGCGCCTCAACTGTCTCAGTCTTTCCACAAACCAAGCTAAAACTACAATGTACTTTTTAGTCAAAACACTACAACCATCACACACAAGTTAGGGAACATGGAGTGAATTTTGGGAAAGGAATAAAGACCAAATACCTGCCAACCCCAGTACGGGGCCTGCGCTCTACTCATTGAGCTGCAGGCACCGCCCTAAAGACCAAATTCTTTTACTCAACTACTAATCGTGTGTTAATTAAGTAATAAAACCCAAATGAAAATGATACAGTGGGAATACTCATAAGGCCCTAACAAGACTCCTCCCTGACCTCACTTACAAACTGCACTGGGGTCTTCGTGGGCTTTGACACTGACCATCCTGTCTCAACAAATCATCTCAAAAGAGAGTTACGATCCTAGAATGTGGGAAAGGAACTCAGAGGTTATAGTTCCCTGCAGTGAAGTGCATCTAGTTCTGTGGTATAAGGCAGTTTGCTTCCTTTTCTGAGAATTCTTAGTATTAAACCAGTTCTTGTTTGGAGAGGGGGCTGAGTACTCTTATTTCTAATACAACTATACATTGACTGATTTTTAAAAAAATAAAATCATCACTCAATTCTTAAAGTTCATCTCCATATCATATAAAAGGCTGAGATTCTGTCTGAGGGTTTTAGGGATTTGGAAAAGCCTGAGGTGCTCCAGAAAACATATTTCACCACTTCCCCCTCAGACATCCCTTTCTTTATATCAAAAAATGTTGCCGACACTCAGAGTCCAGCGAAGTGTTGTCCTCAAGTCTGTGGAGTTCTCCCAGGCCAAAGACAGAGAATCAGGGCAGGGATTTCAGAGGGACTCTGAATATTTACTGATTCTTTCTGTTAGCCTATGGTATGGAGTGACAATTTATATGACATTTCCTGACTTCTCAAGCATGACAGACCGTATGAATGGAGTTTCCAAAAACTTTCACAGAGAAAAGGACATTTTTTTCTCCCTGAATTATAAAATGACCAAGATTTATAGGAGTAGAGCAGTGATTTTTAACCAGTGTGCCATGGCGGAGAAGATCTTAGGTGTGCCACAAAAAATTTTAAAGATAATTAAATTATTTTTGATGAAACCATGAGCTCAGGCAATCCACCTGGCCCGGGCTCCCAAGTGCTAGGATTACAGGCATGAGCCCCCATGCCCGGCCCACTTTTTTGTTTTTGATCAACATAATTTCAGTGTGCTGTGGAAATTTAACTAGAGGTTCAAATGTTCCATGAGATTAAAAAGGTTGAAAAACACTGGATTTTTAAAGTAACTTTAACAGTTGCACAGAAAGATGTGTTGACACAGGACGGGGGCCGTAATAATCCTGCTGGAGTTAGCTACAGAGGTTAGAAGGTATTGCAACAGGCCAGGGGGGCAACGAAGCAGCATCATGTGAATGGACATACTGGGAGGCAGACCTGTGGGGACGGACCTGCTGGCTTACTGAGCGGATGGAGAGAAACATAAAGAGGACCCCAAGGCTCCCGAGATATTCTCTGGTTAATCACCGTGTGTTACTGGATCCCACAGCAGGGATTAGTTTTTACACAGTGGTCTCAGAGCACATTGCTGGGTCTCAAATCCTGCACAGATGTGCCACAGAATTTTAGTTTTGCTCCACCTTTAAGTTCTAGGAAGTCTATTTCAGAAGACCCATTTTTTCCTGGGTTCATTATTTCCATGAAATATAGTGCTCCTTCTCATTATTTAATACAGTCCCACTTTCTGGAGAAATTCAGTATATCTCTACCAGTGACAAATTCTTACAGCATAAAGGTCATTAATCTTAATATCATCTTTTATGTGATGGAAAACACCTTTGGTTGAGTGATCGTCAGTTCTTGCACACCAAACTTCCACATGCCAAAATGGTTCTCTAAGTCATTTTAGCTAAAATACGTCAGTGAAAAAGCAAAGAAAAAGCCCTGCAAAATACTGCCCACCATCTGATTTCAGAACTTTGCCCTCCTGTCAGGGTCAAGGTCTGCAGGAAGCGTTGATGACTTGATCTGTAGTTAAAAGAAAAGGTACTTACAAGAACCCATTCATATACTTTATAATGTCCCCAGGGACCATTTAACTGACTAATTTGGACAGGCTAGACAACAAATTGAGGGCCCAGTGTCCTCTCCTTTTATAACTCTGTAAACATAATCCCAAATTGATTGGTGTCTAATACACGAGGACCAAATGAAAAATTAATCAGATTGGCCGCAACCCTGAAGTGGCTCTCGCTGCTCTGCTGCTTTGTGCATTTGACTTTGAATTATCAATAAAGTAACCCATGTGGAAACAACAATAGGAAGGCATTGAGTGAATCCAGACAAACTGTAAAGGGAGCAGTCTGCAGGCCCAAGGTGTGTAGGAATTAAACTGCACTATGAAGGATACTTATAAACTTTCTGCATTTATTAACCTCATGAGCTTTCTTCTGTGTATCTTTTTCTTTCCTTTCTTGGGATGGGAGCAATTTATCCTGCTATTTATTTCACCTATAGTTAGACATTCATTAAAGAATTGACTGAAAGTGATCACAATCACAGAAAATTGTTTATGTAATGTAGATCCCAAATTTGTGGGTCAGGCACCCAGAGCACTGGAGGCTACTGGGGGATAAGAAATCACTTTTCTTTACTCCCATCGCTGTGCTCACCAAATCCACTTGGAATTTCAACATTTACCATTAGCCCAATCCTGACAGAGGAAAGGCAAGTTCTGGTGGAGCTAAAATACCTTCCCAAGAGATTGATACAACTGATCTTAAAACATCTTAGTTAATATAAAATTCCTTATAAATAAAGTGCTATAATACTTAATTCTCATGCTCAGAAAGTAGATATATATAATATAAAATATACACATAAAAATAAAACAAATACTAAAAGTTACAATGTATACATGTACTTAACCAGTAGGCACCATAATTGTTGTTAAATACTTGATAACATTTTACTTGTTATTTAATAGTGAATGAAATTCAAATTCACTGGAGAATGTTTAATATTAATATATCAATAGCATATTAATTATAATCCAAACTTGGGTGGATAAAGTAAAAATGTACAAATATTTCTCATTACCTTTAAAGGAAAATGTTTTAACTAAATCAGTTATTAAAATCACAAACTAAAACATTAAAATTGAACTAGCTCAGATTAATTTTCAAAATCACCTTCTGATAAAATTTTACTTAATATGTAATCTATGGTAGGCAGAATAATGCCCCAAGTATGTCCACACCCTAACCTTTGTAATCTGAATATATTACCTTACATGGCAAAAGAAATTTTGCAAATGGAATGAAGAATAAGGCCTTCATAATAGGGAGATGATCCTAAGTTAGCCAGGTGAGCCTAATGTAATTACAGAGACCCTTAAAAGTGGAATATGGAGGCAAACAGAGTCACTCAGATGTGAAAATAGAAGGCAAAAAGGAGAAATTCAACATATCGTTGCTAGTTTTGAAGACAGAGGTAGAGAGGACTGAGACAAGGAGTGCAAGGAGGCAATCTCTTCAATCTAGGAACAGCTGTTAGCTGATGGCCAGCAAGGCAAAAGGGGCCCCATCCCACCAGCGAAGAACTGTCAGCAGCCTGAATGAGGGACCAAGTGACTCTCCAGGGAGCCCCTAGGGAGAAGCAGCCTTGTTGACAACTTGATTCAGCCCAGGAAGACCCATGTCAGACGTCTGACCTACAGAACTGTACGATTGTCTTAAACAATTAAATTTGTTACTTGTTATGATAGCAATAAAAATTTATATGCTAATATCCTTAAGTTAAAAATAAAAACAGAACAAAAACAGTGCGACTAGTATCTTGTGAGCTAGTGAATGTCAATTCTATGCCAAGCCCAGTTCCAGGTGGTAGATGGCTGGCTGTAACTATGGCTGTAGTTGCCTTATCATTTGTTTTCAGGCAATTCAAGACTTCCATTTCTTTCTGCTGAGCATGACTGCTGCTGTACTGTCCAGTTTTTAAAGTGTGTGCACACTCGTGGCTTTGCCACCATTGACCTCCTCTCACTGGCAAGACTTGCTCTCACCACAGAGGAGCCTCCTCCCCAAAGTCTCTGAGCAAGCCCAGAGCAGGAACTTGGATCCTAGATTTTTTTTCTTTAGAGAATATTTAATTTATCATTTTTTTCTTGGTTTACTTTTCGTTTTTTTACAATGCATAGAGAAAGAGTTTTCACTTGTGTAATAATAAACTAATATGTAAAATCTGGAGGTTCTGGCAATGATGTGAGTCTTTATTACAGGGTTGGTGGCTGAGAAGGTGCGGGACTGTCTCTGTGCTCGCGCGACCGCTAGAGGGCGCCGTGCGCTGCTCCTCCGACGAGCTGCGCGTCGCGGCCGCACCTGCCGGAGACCACAGCCTAGGAGCAGAGACGGAACCGGAGGCGGAAGGGAGAAGCTGCCGCTGCACTTACAGCTAACATCACCAGTTAGTTTAGTAAACTGCAGAAACCATCAGTAACCAATTACTTTAGTAGGAAAACTTACTGAATGGTCTTAAGTGTCCTCTTAAATTACTTTTTGAAAACTTGAGCATAGTCATTGCCCCTTGAAAACCATGCACAGAATCATGCAGAATATAAGATAGGAGTCGTGAAATATGGGTTCCTCTGTGTTATCGTCGTTTCGTTCCTCCAGCGGATGCAAGGGCAGAGCGTCAGCACCGCCGCTTTTACTCTGTTAGGACAGTCCCACCAGCACAGCCTGGGTTTTCCTTGACACTGTCTGATCCAGGTTCAGCTCCTCACCAGTCAGGTTTAAAAATAGAAAGAAAACTTCCAGTGGGAGAAGAGCCAGTCGGTGGTCATCTCTTCAGCCAGAATCAAGGAAAAGAAAACAGCACTTAAAATATTGCAGTTCTGATTTTTGTACTTTATAGCAAGTTTTAAAAGTAATTTGATATCTAGATACCGTTTTGTTGTGTGTTCCACTTATAAAATGCTATGAGTCTACTATAGGATAAAGTTGGTTACAGTAATGACTAATTCTATTAAAAATAACTGAAATTAATGAATGCATTTTCTGTCTCCAAAAGCCTAAAAAAACTTGAAAATTGAAATGGGGAGTGGATACAAGATGTGGAGGCAGAGAAACTGAATATAACAACGTAACTGCACGTTTTAAATTACATTTTATTCTAAAAGAAGAAGATTTATCTTTTAATTATTAAATAATATATGTTTTAATTCTGCTGTTTTAAATAGCACGGGTGGATAGTTATTATCAAATTTAATCCTCACAATGCATTCATGGAATAGAAATCCATGAGAAAACTGAGATTTTATAGGTTAGTTAGTGGTGGAGCATTAAGTCCAGAGCCTGCAATCTTAACTATTTGCTTTATTGCCTTCTGCAAGCAAAGATTGTCTCTGATTTCAATGCTTCATTACTTAATTTCCACTTTCTAGAAATTGAGAATTTATCAAACTTCATTCCATTAACCAAATATTTCCTTATGTTGGTATACTTAAATAGAGTGCTGTTGTAAGTAATTTTTCTCCTTAGATTTAGAAATTCCATTTTTTTGACTTGTAATATAGCCTAAAGTCTGGTAGGGTGATGCTCCCAGCTTTGTTTTTACTACTATGAATTGTTTTGGCTATATGTTTTTTTTTTTTTTCCTGGCTCCATACAAAATGAAGAATTATTTTTTCCAAATCTTGAAAATATGACACGGGTATTTTAATGGAGATTGCATTAACTCTGTGGATTGCTTTGGGAAGTATAGACATTTTCACAATGTTGATTCTTCCCAGCCATGAGCATGGTATGTTCTTCCACTTGTTAATGTCTTCTGCTATTTCTTTTCTTAGGGTTTCACTATTTTCTTTGTAGAGGTCCTTCACCTCTTTTGTTAGTTATATTCCTAGGTATTCATTTTTATTAAGTTACTGTGAAGGAAATTGTGTCTTTGATTAGCTTCTCTTCTTGGCTGTTATTGGCATATACAAAGGCTACTGATTTGTAGACATTGATTTTATATTCTGAGACATTACTATATTTTTTGATCACTTCCAGGAATCTTGTGGTTGAGTCTTGGGGTTCTCTGAGTATAAGTTCATATCATCAGCAAAGAGCAAGAGTTTGACCTCGTCTGCCCCCATTTGGATGCTCTTTATTTCCTTCTCTTGCCTGATTGTATTGGCTAGAACTCCCAGCATTATGTTGAATAGTAGTGGTGATAGTGGACAACCTTGTCTGGTTCTAGTTCTAAGTGGAAAGGCCTTCGGTTTTACTCCATCCAGTATAATATTAGTTATGAGTTTGTCATAGATAGCTTCAATCAGTTTAAGAAATGTGCCTATATTATGTGTTCTTGTTAGGAAAGGATGCTGAATTTTATTGAATGCTTTTTCTGCATCTATTGAATCATATGGTCTTTGTTGTTTATTATATTTATATGGTGAATTACACTTGTGGATTTGTGTAGGTTAAACCAGCCTTGCATCCCTGGGATGAAACCTACTTGATCGTGATATTTAATTTTTTTTAAATGTGTACCTATAATCTATTGGCTAGGATTTTATTGAAAAATTTTGCATCTATATTTATCAGTTGAAATTAATGTCTTACAACCAATTGATCTTTGATAAACCAAACAAGAACACACACTTGGAAAAATAACCCCCATGCAATAAATGGTTCTGGGAGAACCGGGTAGGCACATGTAAGAGACTGAAATTGGACCCATAACTTTCACCACCTACAAAAATTGATTCAAGACGGATAAAAGATTTAAATCTATGGCATGAAATAATAAAAATCTTCCAAGAAAGTGTTGGAGAAGCACTTGAAGATATTGGCCTGGGGAAAGATTTTTTGAAGAAGACTTCCATGGCAATTGCAACAACAACAAAATAAATGGACTTAATTAAACTAAAAAGCTTCTGTACAGCTAAGAAGACAACAACAAAAGCAAACAGACAACCTTCAGAATGGGATAAAATATTTGCATATTATTAATTGGAGAAAGGCGTGATAACTAGAATCTACAAAAAACTTAAATCAACAACAAAAAAAAGACCCAACAATCGCATCTATCATGAGCAAGAGGCATGAACAGACTCTTCTCTAAAGGAAGACAGACAAATGGCTAACAAACATATGAAAAAGTGTTCATCATCCCTAATCATCAGAGAAGTGTAAATCACCTAACACCAGTAAGATTAGTCTACATCCCAAAGTCCCAAAGCTGTAGATCCTGGCATAGATGTAGAGAAAGGGGAACACATTTACACTGTTGGTGGGACTGCAAAGTAATACAGCCTCTTTGGAAAGAAGTATGGAGAATCCTCAAAGATCTCAAATTAGATCTCCCATTTTACCCCCAATCCTACTATGAGGCATCTACCCAGAAGGAAAACAAATCATTTCGTCATTTGGACATTTGCACTAGATTGTTCATTGCAGCTCAGTTTACAAATGACAAGATGTGGAAACAACCTAAATGCCCACAAATGCAGGAAAGGATTAAAAAATTGTGGTACATGCACATCATGGAATACTATTTAGCTATAAAAAGATGGTGACTTCACATCTTTTGTAACATCCTGGATGGAGTTGAAACACAGTCTTCTTAGTAAAGTATCACAAGAATGGAAAGGTCATTATCTTATCTACTCATTAATATGAAGCCAGTAGATGATCTAATGGGTACCCACATAGGAGAAAAACTCATCTCCATTCAAGTTGGAACACCTTTTGTGGGTGGGACATAACTGCAAGAGGGACTCCGCCTAACAAAATCAAATATTTTGACTTGGCTGTTTATATCTTCACCTGAAATTAATTTATTAAAAAAAAATTCCATTTTTAGGGTGGCACCTGTGGCTCAAAGGAGTAGGGTGCCAGCCCCATATATTGGAGGTGGCAGGTTCAAACCCAGCCCCGGCCAAAAACTGCAAAAAAAAAAAAAAAAAAAAAAAATCCATTTTTTCTTTTTTTCAGAGAAGAAGGTATTTTCTTTCCTGATCCCAAATTTTATGCCATAGCAAATATTTATTAGCATCTAATAACTTTTATAGTACATTTTAGTCATTAACAATCATTTCAGAATCACATTATTTCATCAGTTGATTTATTTACCACTCTGTAGTTGAGCGAGTGCAGTTCTTTCCCTTAATGTGATAATTCCTCTTATAAAAGCTTGGACTTTTTTCCTTTCCTAGTTTTCCTCTTAAAATCAAGTTGTGGATATGTTGTGTATATACAAAAACTTTTAAATGAAACCGGTTTTAAGAAGATTTTTCAGGGAATAAAACAATCACAGTATAAACACTCAGTGTCCTAGGGTACCTGTGGCCCAGGAAGGTGAAAATTTGTCAACATTCTCATTTTCACTCAGAAAATATACTATTTCTGGTATTCAAACATTATTAAAAAATAATACAGGTTTAAGTCATACTCCTGTATTTAAAGTGTTTTTATCATATTGAATATTTTTAAGTGATTGTGCATATGTTTGCATTTTACAGTAATGGTGGGAATTTGAGAGAAATGGTAAATGGATCAGATGAAGTAAAAAGAATAAAGCAATAAGAATGGCTTTAATATGAAACTTAAATTTTGACATTTTTCATAAGATATATTAATAGTGAAAGAAAGTACATGAGAGATGAAAGTGCCAAGGAGAATTATGAAGTCAAAGAATGTGTTTTTCTTTAGAAGAAAAGAAATGGAAACTAAGCAGGAACGTGTAAATTCAAGAAAGAAGATATACCGAAGAATTTTGGTTTTTTATCATTTAAAACTTTTAATCTACAAGTATTGTGAAGTTCTGCTATGCAAAATCCACCAATTTTTCACTTTCCCTAAATAGAATAGTCCTTGAAATAGTTCTCATACCACTAGGGTGCCGTTCAGTAAATTGCTTCTTCATAAACACTAAATTACACACTAATGTCTTCAGAAAGAATATCATCTACCCCTAAGATAATGAAAGTTATCTCGTTAGTTCTGAAAACACACCTATGAGGATGGAAAATGAAAATGGGAAATATTTCTATTATTTTAGAAATTGAACGGTTGAGAAACTGAAAACAAAACATCAGAATGATCAATATTCCAACGTCCTAAGGTAAAATCTGATGTTTGATTTAGCAAACAAAGGATGTAAAATTCAGGTAACTGTATGTTCTCCTCTGCAAAGTCCTAGCTGCTGTGAGCAATCTATGACCTCAGTAGTCTTTATTCAATTTGTGATGGCAGGGATTATTTTTGAAGACGGACAAATAAAAGAAATGTTAAATGGATAAAATGAGGCAGTAGCAGATTATAATTAAAAAATCAGATGAGTGGGTGAAGCTCAAAAGTTTACATTTACTTCAGCAGGGTAATCCTAACCCTGAAATATAATGCATATGACAGATGAAGAGAGCAAGAAATTATGGTTTTGGAGAAATATATTTTTACAGAAGTGCTTTCCATGTTTGTACTTTAAAATCCTTCTGTAATTTACCACTTTCTGGATATGTTTATTTCCTACAACTTTACTTGTAAATAATTACAGGGATTTTATGCATTTTCATGAATCTTTCTTTTTTATTATTTTCTGGTTCTGTGTCTGGCAAGTAGGTGACTCCATGATAGCACGAGTCCTGATAAGTGAAGTCCTTGATAGCACAAGTCCTGGACAACCCCCTGCTTCCCTGTAGACTCAGTGATGATGGTGAGGACCATGCAGAGGCCTGGGGTCATAACAAACTCTGACCATCCTGCGACCCTGCCACCCTGCCAAGTGTATAACCATTAACACAAAACACACGAAATCAGGTATATGGTGGTAAAAAGCTTTAGAGCCAAACAGATCCAGACTGAGAGATCCCAGCTGCAGTCACCTGTGTGATCCTCTGAGGCTCAGAGATTCACTCAAAGGATGATTCTCTTTGAGTCTCAGTGTTTTCATCTGTAAAGTGGGGGGGATGCCTACTGTTTGTCTAAAGTGAAATATCATACCTGAACCAATTTATATAATGTCTGACCTATCAATAATGATTAAGGATGACCTCCGTTTTTAATATTTTAATCATAGAAAACATAAAATTTCTTTTTTAGATACTTGACCATAATAAAAAATAATAGTGATTTCCTAAACCAAACAGTAATGTCCAAGGGCATGTCCTGGGTGGATGGTTGAGAATATTTGGTAAATATGTAGGTCTATCATTGCCTACCTCTGTGGTTCAGAAACTATTTCCAGACTAAACAAAGTAAATAAACTTTATTGCAGCTTGAATCACATTATTTTAGTAAATAAAATGAGAATAAACTTTAGGCCCTAGGAACATTTCTTAGGAAAATTTTTTTCTCCAAAGAACCAAATTGCTTTGTTTTATAGACTTTCAACTTTGTAAATAATTTGAACTAGCAATGAGTAAATTTTAATGCTAGAGGAAATTTTTCTGAAAAACCTGATGTAAACGTATAGGAGTTCCTATATATAAGTGTAGATAAATAGTGTTTGCATACTTGTGTGCAATTTCTGTTTAAATCCTCCAGAAAAAAAGTAAACGTATACTCTGGGATAATTACTTTGCACAGGTATATATCAGGGGGGCAGAGGAAGGGGTGGGAGAGGCATCAGAACCCTGTTTCTTGCTGACACAACTTCATTTTAAGTCCAGGTCAGTTTTTATTTCTTTTTTTTTCTTTTTTGTTATTAGATCATAGCTGTGTACATTAATGCAATTATGGGGTACAATGTGCTGATTTTATATACCATTTGAAATATTTTCATCAAACTGGTTAACATAGCCTTCATAGCATTTTCTTAGTTATTCTGTTAAGACGTGTACTCTACACTTAGTAAATTTAACATGGACCCTTGTAAAATGCACCGTAGTTGTGTTCCCACAAATTACCCTCCCTCCACCCATCCGAAGACAGGCCCAGGTCAGTTTTGAAAGGTGATTTGTCTAACACCATTTCCCAGAGTTTTCCAGCCCATCACGTTGGCACACACAGTTATCTCCAGGCTTCCATTTTCTTGCTTCTCTGTGGCTCTAGTTACTCCTCCCCCATATCAGGACCTCCCTGGTCTCCACCAATCCAGTTGGCATGTTTTGAACTTTAAAGACCAGGATCCAGAATCCCAACCTCCTTTCAGCCAGGTGATAGCCAAGTCCTTACCAAAATCCAATGCAAACACATTGTCAAGGCAGGGAAAACTTCACACATGAACAATATCTGAGCTTAAGGACTCAATAGATCTAAACCACTAGTGCTTGTTTTCCCAGAAGTGGATGGAGGTGCTTGACAAACATCTAAAGAGGATGTTGGGGTCTGTTTCCAGGCTTCCAGCTAGGAAGTACACTTCCATCCTCTGCCGCTCTTTCGTTTTTAACACGTTATTGGTAATCCAGCCTCTGCAGGCTCCATCCTGCAGTTAAATCAGTGTCCCAGAAGCCAGGTTGTGCCTGTTATGTTCCCCGAGTAATCTCTTTTCATGCCTCTCATCTTGCTGACTTTAAAAAGGCAATAATACAGATTTTACTCTAGAGGAAAAAACCTTATTTGGTGAGATGTAGTATATTTTTGATGGAAAATTTAGGTTCATTATTTAATAAACTCCTTATCTTAAAACACTTACCAATAGAGTATTCCAAAGAGGAATTTCAACCAAGTAAGTTAGGAGGATAAAAAAATATCCAGGAAGAAAAATTATTTTTATTATGAAAAACATTTATAGTAATTGCCACACAAGTACTTTTCCCTTCAGACCTGAGAACGTGTGTAAGGGCTACACTGTTTGCTGTTACCCTGTTCCCTTCACCAAACCATCAACAGCAGTTACATCCCTGCCCGCTTGAGATGACCTGGTTCTGCTGACATGTTTTCAATGATTGGGGCCAGAAGTGTTGACATTTTCTGCACTGTCTTTCCTCTCTGTGAACTGACTTGGTCTCTGCAATTCTTTGCCAATCCAGCCTTTCCTCTTTTCAACAATCAGTTGAAAGAAAGGTGTTGTCATTCCCTACTCTGATTTTATTTGCCCAAGCTACTGAATGGCTCTTGAACTCAGCGTACTCGAAAGGAGGAAAACCAGACAGTTAACTCCGTGGCCAGTCTGGTCCACTGTTCCCAGCGTTATCACCACATCCCATAGATTGGGTAAGTTTTCTACAATGGAAGGTGGCAGCAGCACCAGCGCAGTCTGGGCTCAGCGAGCGTCACCTGTGGGTCCACACATGGAGGTCTGAGGAGCCCCCCAGCCTCACTGACTAGGGAAGAACCCTGCCCCCCACCCGATTCCAGACCCCGCCTCTGAATACCGCTGAGATGATGAGGCGTCCACATGAATTTTAGGGTGACACAGACCCCAGACCACAGCAGTCACTTGGCGCTAAATAATGCAGTCCTAGATTCTGGAGCTCCCCCCACCCCACCCCCCAGAGCGGCTCCGGGTCCTCACCTGGTGGCCAACAAGGCTCAGCCTGGAAATCACTCGTGGAATCAGAGTGTCATTGACCACCGCCCGATGAAGTGAAATCTTCCCTTTTCTCCGTCTCAGAGCAACTTCTTTTCTGCATCAGAGTCAGCGAGATCGTGTTGTAACTTCAGGTCTCTTTGAGGGACGTGACCTTGGTACAAACGATGGAGGTGGCTTTAAGATGCTGTGAGGCCAGGACCCCTCCCAGGGAGACGAGCTTCCTGCAGGGCCAGGCTGCTCCGCCCCTGCCTGCCACCTGTGAGGACAGGAGAGTCCTCCCCTCTGGAGGATGCAACCCCGCCAGCAGCTGTGTCTGATACAATCTTCATATTGGGCTTCTCGGCCTCCAGAGCTGTGAAAAAATGCATATCTATTCTTTATAAATCACTCGGTGGTCTGTTACAGCAGTGCAAATAGACCGGGGTACTTAGCGTCAATGCACGGTGGGAGCTGACCGGTGCCCAGCAGCCGGCTGTCCGGCAGACCTGCACTCGTTCAGGAACATTCTGCAAGGACCTGCTCTTGAATTTGAACCTGGAGATCAGATAGACGCAAAACCGAACCACAGTCATTGCTGTTGGGACCCTTTCCTCCTCTGCCTTTGCCCAGGGTACAGCTGTTTCTAAGGAGTTGAGTGGTTTCAGCACCGCACGTCAGCCTGGACTGAAGGACCCATGCTGTGTCCCCTCAATGGAGTCACTGCGAGCGCGTCTCAGGCTGCTTGTGACGCTTACACGCACATTACCCCCACGTTCCCTAAGAATGCAAACAGTGAAAATGTTTTAGGAACCAGATTACCGGATTATCATGCTTCTCTTGAGTACCTGGTACTTTTGTCATTTTATGTACAGAATCAATTAAACTGTATGCTTTTTTTATATTGGTGACAAGAAGTCTAGAGCCAAGTTTCCATTCTTGTGAAAGATTTTAAAAAGTGTATTTTGTCTGTAAAACCATTTTATGTATCGATACCTTTGCTATAACAACTTTAAGGTATTTTCTTGTTATGAGTGTTTGATTAATTTGAGGTAAATTAAATCTTTTTGCAGGTCATGTTCATTAATATAATCTTGCCACAGAGGCACACATATCTGCATTCATTAAATTTTAGTAGACCTGGAGCCTCTTGATAAAATAAGAGTTGCAATTTTAAAGAAATTCAGGGTCTAACCAGACCATGTCAAAAGCCACATATAAAAAACGAAAGATGGTGTGTGAGACACCATCTTACACTTCTAATGAAGGTTCTTCCATTATTTTTCCCCCTCAAAGAGATAATTTTACAGCCCATAGTCAAACATTTCTTACTATAAATGAAGTATTAGTAAAATCTTTCCAAAAATAGTGTTTTGTATTGGATTTTTGTATATTAAAACAGTACAGACACTTCTTACATTTGTCCTGAAGTTGTAAGATTCTTATTGGATGAGTTCACATTTTAGACTTCTCCTCTCAGATAACATGTTATGTGGTATCATATGGAATATTTAATAAATAGCCTTTTGGGCCCAAACTTCTAATGAATATTTTGATTTTGATTTTCTCACTTTTTGAGAAAACTCTTAAGACAATTTTCTTTTCCATAATGTGACATACATCTTTTGCATAGCCTCACTGACCCAAAAATATTAGTGAAAAAAGTGGTCTGGAAACCTGGGAGTTGATTTTGCCTCTTTTCTTACTTCTAAACTCAGACACAGTGTCTGAAATGCTGAAAGTTTCCTCTTTGCTGGGATAACTAAACTCTGCTGTGGGCCTGCCTGGGTGTAAGGACAGAGTCCATTGCTTACCCAGCCTATGAATCTGGGAGAACTATTGATACTTTTCCAGACCTCTCTTTTCTCATCTGCCAAATGTGAATAACGATAATGTAAGATTTGTTTTTAATTCTGCTTTCTTTTTATTTTTAAAATCAAAATACATGGAATATGCCTATACCCTATTAGCTATTATGTATTTTCTAAGGATATTTAACAAAATACATGTTTTGAAATAGTTTTGACCTCTGGCTCTCATGATAGTTTTTGATGTAAAGACTATTTTGTCGAAAGGCAGCAAGCCCTACTCCCCTTTGGTTACTGTTTATGTGGAATATCTTTTCCCATGCCTTCGCTTGTGCCTGTGTGTATCCTGAAATCTAGGGCAAATCTTGTGTAGCAGACATGTTATGGGGCTTTGTTGTCTTCATGCATTTAGCCTTTGTCTTTTGATTACTGAATTCAGTCCTTTTCATTTAAAGTAATTAGCAATAAGTCGTTTTTCCCTTGAGTGCTCTGTGTCATGTTGGTTATTACCACTTTCCTATTATCAAAAAACAAACCAAATAAAACAAAACAAAAACACAGTGCCTGAAGGCTGTGAGTAGTTTTGTTCTCTTGTTTATTTATTCAGGAAGGATTTATTGAGTGTCTGTTGTATATTAAGCGCTATTCTGAGCACTGTTCTATAATAGAGGAAAACAGAGATGGCCTTTGCTTTCACGGATATGTTCATTCTAGGAAGGAAAACAGACAAAATATAAATAAATTCAATTTTAAGTACTAAGATGAGATTACTTTAAATCAGATTATTTTACATCAAAGTGTAAGATCATTTTATTCAAAAAAGAAACTGTTTTGGGAAATGGCCAGTTAAGCTTATACATAAAAGATGAGAAGTTATATTATACTAACAGATAAAGTTCTTGAGCAGGGAGAGCAAATACCTTAATTTGGGATAGATTATTCGCTCTAAGACATTTCAGAAGGTCATTACTTTGTAATATAAAAACTTAAGAGAGCTATGGAGCTATAGGAGTTCTTTAAGAAAGCCTAGCACTTCCCCAAAGACATATCTGTATGTTGTAGAGAATGTTTGTATTTCTTCTAAGGGTTAAAAACAAAACAAAAAACAAAGACTTCAAGGAGGTGTGTATAATAACATTTTTTGTTATAAAATCATTCCTCTCATTAAATATAATGAGGGTAAGAGCAGGAAAGAAGGAAAGAGCTATAGGAGTAGTATTGAAAATGATGAAAAGCAGGAACGAGGCATGATTTGGAAACACAACAGACAGGGCGTATGGACTGCTGACAGGTGCACAGACAAACAGGGGAATCAGACGCCTTCTAGGAGCTGAATGCACATAAATGGTGTTTTCACCAGATAACATTAACTTTTAGCAGAGTTAAATATACAAACAGCAATTCGTATATGCTGCAAAATGGGGTAGGGTGTACACGCATAAATGTCAGGCTTCCTATGGCAGCTAAGGGACATGTACTTTGAGATGTAAGTTGTTGCCTTAGAAACCTAAAGGGGATACAATACTTCTATTTAAAAGATTATTTGAAGAATAATGAGGAGTTTATCTTTGGACTCCTAAATATTCTATAATGTGTTTGAGGGGGGATAAGACCTACTGGCTTCAGTCTCTTTGTTTTCCACAGTCTGGTCCCCAAGACCTTGTCTGTGTTGTTGCTGAGAAAATCATGGTGGGAAGAACCTGCAACAGCAGCCTGGGGGTGCTCTGAATAAAGAGTTTTCTCAGGAGCAACTAAAGCTTAACTCACTGCACAGGTTTATAAACACCATGTGCTCCCAACACTCAAAAACTTTAAAGGTTAAAACATCCAGCATCATTTTAGAAAAGTACATGCTGTACCCACAGCCCTCCTGTCACGCTGGGGGCACCCACTGCCTGTGAAATTACAGCTGTTACAGGAAACTTCACTAGTTAAACGCGGGAAGTGCATAAACTGTGCCGCCAGCACAGTGCTGAGTGCTCCCCACGCCAAGACGGTACCACCAGCAAACGTCACACACACCGGACACTTGTGTCTGGTGTCGCTTTTCATATCGTGACTATAAACTTCACATTTTAAGCACAGGTGTGTTTCTTCCTCAGCTCTCCAAGTGTGTGCTAAGTGACTGTTCAGAGCCCTGTTCCCTATGAACAAAACTGTCTTGAACGAGCACAGTACACAGTTTTTCTGATGATGTAACTTCAGACGGGTTATACTAGTTGACATTCTTCTGTGATCTCCTTTTTTTTCCAAGAGTAGTTCAGACATCTAGAACTTAGAACCTAATCTTCATGGGAAGATCTCTTGAGTATCGCAGACTTGGACAGACCGTCCCATGTCTTCATTAGGGAATTCTTGTCTCTTTGTTCGGAACTTTCTCAATGGCAAGAGAAACAAAGATGATGCAAATAAACACAATGGACAAATATTCAAAAAAATTCCCAAACTCTTTCAAGCAATATTTTTAATTCTCTTTTTCATTCATGTTTCATGGGAATTGTCAAAAAAAAATCAGTGTCACTGATTGACTTTCAATTTCATTTTTTGCAGGTGAATGTTATCAAGGAAATGTCCTAAAGAGAGGTAGCTGCAGAGTGAAGAATAAATTGGACCTCTTGATCTATAAATGGAAGAGTTGGACCAGCAATTCAAGGGAATTCACGGAAACTTGGCAGTCAGTGATCAATTATAGTCATAACATACAAATCCACATGACCCTGAGAAACTAGTAAACTGGAGAATATTAGAACTTGCATCTTCCATTAATCTAATACCCCTTTTTTTTGGTAGTGACAGAGTCTCACTTTATTGCCCTCAGTAAAGCAACAGGCATCACACAGCTCTCAGCAATCTGCAACTCCTGGGCCTAGGTGATTCTCTTGCCCCAGCCTCCAGAGTAGCTGGGACTACAGGCACCCACCACAATGCCCAGCTATTTTTTTGTTGCAATTTGGTCAGGACCAGGTTTGAGCCTGCCACCCCTAGTGTATGGGGCTGGCGCCCTACCCACTGAGCCACAGAATTGCCCCCAATACCCATTTTTTAAAGTGCTTTAAAATAATAGATTATGCCAGACTGAGGACTTCTAGGTAGCAGATTCTGTGACTGTGATCATCCCTCATATTTTGCTCGGCTGTGTAATCTTAGCCAGAAACCAGGCTGCACACAAATCTCCAGCCATGTATAATCATACAAGAAACAGATCTAAGTGTGGGTGAGGACTTTCTGGACAGCCCTTACCAGAAAGGGGCCGATCACGGACTTTACTCCGGCCGTTACACAGAAGGTTCCCTTAGGCACGAATTCTTAGGCATTTGAGTAGATTGCTAGCTGTGAGAATTTGCACATGGAGTCTAAGTTTCAAGTTAATTTTTAATTGGTGAGGCCATCATTTTCTTTCTATCACTCTCTACATTAGCCACTAGAAATTTGTACCCACCTGTCGCACCCTTGATGCATTTTAAGTCCTTGGTGGGTGCCAGACATCAGCTTTATCATCAACACTAGTGTTTTAGAATCAAATTAAAGTCTGGTTTTTAATTTTAAGATACTAATATTTAGCACTATGGTACTCTACACTGGCCTTAAAATTTGTTATTACTGGGTTTCTGCTGTTTGCAGAACATGTTTACAGGTGACCACACTTATCTTACAGATTGGAGAGGCAGAGAACAGGACATAACTGGCATGTTAGTCCCCAGGACAGAGGCGTGACAAAATGACGGCAACAATGAGTATTTGTGTCTTTTACATCTAATGTGCTTCAGGGGATTAAATATCTCAGGGCGCAACAGTCTGCCTGAGATTCTCACACCTCTTCTCATATTCCAAGAGGCTCTTCAGGGGAAGTCACCTTGAGTGTTCTTACCGACAATCTTCAAATTGCTGCTTGCAGAAAATTGTGTAGAATGTCTTTGCTGATGAAATGCTCTTTAAGACAACATGGTTAAAGTATAACTCAGCCTATCTTTAGTGTCCTCCAAGAAGGGGTTTTGAACCTGTTTTCCAGAAGGGTATGTGGGACGTTACATTTTTAATGTTCACTTGGAATTCATTTTTAATTTTTGGAATATCTGATCCTGCTAGGACTTAATGTAAAAAAGATTCAATCTATATAACATGACAAAGAAAGAAAAAGGTCATGTCATCATCACAGCATATGAGATGAAGATTTATAATGGGCAAAGTACTTTTTATCCCCATTTCTTTTTCAAATTAATATCTGGGTACAAATGTTTAGGTTACATTGTTTTAAATTTTAAGGTACAGTTCAGGTTATAGTTGAGCCTTTCACCCAAGGAGGTGTGCTGAACACCCTCACACTGTGCAGGTGTGAGATTCCACCAATGACCCTCTCTCCTCTCCCCTCCTCCTTGCTAAACTATATTTGTGTTTTATCTTCTGTGTGGGTGTATAATTATTTCCATGTTGGTTTCATATTAGTATTGAATACATTGGATACTTGTTTTTTTTCCATTCTTGAGATAATTTACTAAGAAGAATGTGCTTCAAATCCATCCAGGTAAACACAAAAGATGTAAAGTCTCTATCTTTTCTTAGGCTGAATAGTACTCTATGGTATAGATATGCCACAGTTTGTTAATCCATTCTGGGTTGATGGGCATTTGGGTGCTTCCATGACTTGGCAATTAAGAATTGGGCTGCAATAAACACTCTGGTGCAAATGTCTTTGTGGCAAAATGATTTTTGTTCTTCTAGGTAGATACCCAGTAATGGGATTGCAGGATCAAATGGAAGGTCCACTTCCAGTTCTTTGAGGATTTTCCATACTTCTTTCCATAGAGGATGTTTACAGTCCCACCAGCAGTGCAGAAGTGCTCCCTTCTCCCCACATCCACACCAGCATCTGCAAATTTGGGACTTTGTGATGTGGGCTAATCTCACTTGGGTTAGGTGATATCTCAGAGTGGTTTTTATGTGCATTTCTCTGATGATTAGAGAGGATGAACATTTTTTTCATGCATTTGTTGGCCATTTGTCTGTCATCTTCCCAGAAGTTTCTATTCAAGTCTCTTTCTCAATTATAAATGGAGTTGTTAGCTCTTTTCTTTACCTGATCCAGGTAAAAGTACTTCAAAGAAATATTTATAGATCCAGGAGTGGTGGCTTATATCTGTCACATCCTAGCACTCTGGGAGGCCAAGACCGGTGGATCCTTGAGCTCAGGAGTTTGAGACCAGCCTGAGCAAAAGCAAGACCCTGTCTCTACTAAAAATAGAAAAACTGAGGAAGAGGATTGCTTGAGTTCAAGAGTTGGAGGTTGCTATGAGATACAATGCCACGGCACTCTACCCAGGGTACCGGCTTGAGACTCTGTTTCAAAAAAAAAACAACCCAGGAATATTTATAGAAAAATTCAGTGAAATATAACTGGAGAGAGGTAACTAGAAATGTGAAACAATATAGAAAATATTCATGTAGAAAATTTTGCAATTGATTCTAGTTTTCTATTTTCTGATGTATAATATCAGCGCACCTTCCTCCCACAAAAAAATGTTGTTTCTAGGCTCATATTTCTTATATATGCTATCATCCTAAGTTGAACCTGTTCATAGGATTGGCTTATTAATATTAAGCAATTATAGAAGGATCTTACAATCTTTACTGCAAGAAATTAATTTAATATTTTTGGATTTGAGCTATCATATGGACATTAATTTGAAAATTTCAACAAGGTTTATATTGAGAATATTAATTTTAATGCTTAATATTTAGTTGACATCATTTTTGAATTTTAATTGTATCTACTATGAGGACCATTTTTTTCTTATAGAAATTGAGGGAGGAAATAAAAATCTAATGATAACTCAGAGAAAAGAGACTCAATTAATATAACGGAAGAGACCCCTGAGTTCTATACCAAACAGAAATGTGATTGGTTGTTTAACAATTTGCACTTGGAACTGGGTCTCAGGGATTAAAAATTCAGGGTGATTTCCAATATTGGCTTTCAGTGGTGTGGGATTTTATCAACCTTTCTTTATATCAGCTCTCACATCATTAATCTAATGTCAACTTTCAACAATTTTTATTAAATTTATTTAAGAAAGGCCTTGGTATTTTAAAATGGGATGTTATCAGAAAACATGTATGATAGGTTTTAAATATGCTTTTGTAGTTTACATTTTAATATGCAGTCATGATTCATTTCAGAGCCCTGAAACCACTCTACTCCATCTCTCCACATCCAACTTACATCCTTTTATTAAGACTTTATTCAAATGTACAAAACTAATAAACCTTTTGTGATTTATTATTTTTAAATTTTATTTCAGAATATTACAGGGGTATACATGTTTTGGTTACATGAATTGCTTTTGTACCATTTGAGTCGAATTTATAAGTGTGTCCATCACCCAGATAGTGTGCACTGTATCATTAGGTATGAAGTTACCCCCTCCCCCCACCTATTTGATTTCCATTGAGTGTAATTTCTATGTGTGCACATTAAGTGTTGGCTTTTGTGATTTTTAAGCCAAATATAAGTTCTCCCTGAAACTATATTTTACTGTGCTTATTATACCCAACTTTCAACTTTAAAATTAGTTCATGTTCCCATGTACCTTTCTCTGATGGAGTGTAAGCTCCTCTAGAGAAGGATCCATGTGCAGACTCATCTTGTACCTCCCCAAGTGTCGTGTGCACAGAAACAAATCACTGAGAAAATGAATGTGTGAGTAACATTGATAGACATGCTGGAGAAAGAAAGTGCTTTCTATTTCACCCTAAAACACACGTATATCAGTATTTCCCCTGAACAACAAAGGAAAATCGCCATATTCTCTGGAACCAGCTTTAATCACAGTAGATTTATGCACCAAGCTGATAGTAAATCCCCTTCAATATTGATCCTGTTTAGAATAGTGAGTGGCTTTGGACAATTTCAATCTTGTAACATAGAACGTTTAGCAATGATGTGTCAGAAAGGCCTGTGCTCTATTAGAAAAAGCCGCAGATTTATTCCAGCATTTATCTGGTTATGCAGAATTGCTAGTCTCTTTTGTACCATATACGACAATCTCATACATCTCAACATGCCTAAATTTATGAGCAGACGAAGGAAACTTCTGAAGTCAATTTTCAGATTGTTAGAGAAGTTAGTGAGTCTCCTGATGAATGGTCAGGGTAGCGCAGTACTGTCTCAGAATGCATCCACGTTTTCCTTAACATCAGCAGGTTTTGAAAATGAGAAATGAACCTCTTAGAAATGGGCAGGTTGAGGGGTGAACTCAGCATAGCTGTAGCAGGTCACAGCAAGGGCTGTTTCCGTGGATGTAATTCCCTGACAAGTAGATTAGTTCCTTAAAAAGTTTTAATCAGTTCAACAATCTGAACTGATTTAAAGTAAGCTGTGGTGACCATAGTTGTTTCTACTCATTTGGTGACTCTTATGTTCTGGATTCTATCCTGGGTATTTTATCTCTCTTAATTTTTGCAACATCCTTCAAAGAAGAAAAGTGAAGCTTAACCCTGAACTCTGGCCAAAGAGGTAAAATTGAAAGAGTATAATTCCAACTTGTCACACCTAACCCATGTCAAACATGCCTCCTCAATTTCTCACATTTTTGTTTTACAGTATTTTGATTTGTCTATTTGACCGTAAGCATAATTTTGAAATAACAGTTGTTGGGGGGAGTGCCACGGCAGTCTTCATTCTGTAGTTCCCGATTACAAATTATCTGATTATTATAATTGTCTATCGAATATAGTCTCAAGATTCTGGATGTAACAGAGCTGTGATTGCCTTTCACTTTTTCTCCTTCCCCATTTCTAATAATAGGAGTTAAGTCAGCAGATTAGCAATAAGGTTGTCTAAATTTATTTGGCAATTCAAGGGGAGTAAAGCCAATGTACAGACAATATGAATTCATGCAACAAATATTTGATGAACACCTATCATGTCTCATGCAGTCATCCTTAGGAACTGAGACAAACATGATGAATCCTATCTCCTAGGAGCTCACAAACCAGGGGGAGAAGCAGATATTGGCAAAATTTATACTCAGTGTGTTAGAACTTGCAAGTGTATGTTTTAAGTACTTAGTTGGTGATTCCAAGGGGATTCTGGACAAAAATAATTTAAAGGTTCTCAACAGAGAAGTCATC
>NW_003852525.1:362947-364975 GCF_000181295.1 Otolemur garnettii
TTACACAATGCAAAGTATAAAAGTTCTTCAAAAAAATTCAGCTGCTACTACCATTGATTTCATGATTGTTGTAATAACTACTTTCAGAGTATTACATATTCTATTAATAAATAGGTATTGATATTTTTAATGTGTAGTGTTAGTTTTTCCTATTACATATATATTTCTAAACATTTATGTGTGTGTGTACATATATGTTTTTGTTAAGCTAAGTAATCTATTTGGAATTATCAGCATTCCTATGGAACAGAATGCAGAATATCAATGCGCTAAGCTATTCACTTTGTGAAATTCTACCGATTCCTCTTTCTGTGTGTTGTTAGGGGAACGACGTTTTTCCAGGTTTCCCATGGCATGGAGCTAACATTTGCTGACTCCTATAATCTGAGGTAGTATTAAGGATTTTTTTTTACTGATTTTTTTCAATAAAAGAGCAAGTGTCAGGGATTCTTTTTTTCTTCCATAATTATATCCACTGAATACTATCAACACTGAGCTTAAATTTAAAAATCTAAGCTCCCCTCTCCTAAAAGCAACTCCCAGGATTTTCACTGTCTGTTAACACTAATTATGGAAAATCTTAAGAATTAGCACTACTGTCCTTCCCACGCAAGGCTGACGTCACAAAACACAATTAGTGTGACGTGTGTGCATTCAGCTCACCTTTTCAGTTGTGTGGGTGGTTTTGTGCTGATCCGGCTAGAATCTCCCTTGTTTCATCCCCTTTGTTGGCAAACGCTGTACAGTGCACACAGCTTACAGGAGGGAGGATAGTGTGTGGTCAGGGAAAAGGACAGAGCAGGGAGACATCAGAACCTCGACCATCTGACCTTATCCCTGGCACACGTCTGGAGCTCTGGAATGCTGAAGCTGAGGAATGTCATTTTAATAAAAGAAATCATTGCTTCCAAACGGGAAGCCAGCGGCACCTGCTTGCTCTCCTGCCTAAAGTCAACTCTTCCTACTGGCTGCTGATTGCACATGGTCCTGGAATCTTTCTAGGAAATTTAAGATGTTACAATGACAAAAACTTCTTGTGTAAGAAAACAAGGAATGAGGATCTGTTTTGTGACTTTAAAACTCCTGGTGTGAGCTGCCTTGGGTAGCTCCCCAAATCTGGGGAATGTGGTTAAGGAAGCAATAGACTTTCCATTACATTCTTGAGTTGTCTGTATTCACGTTAGTGAGAGAAAGAAAAAAAAAAAGTGAAGAAGAAAATAGTATTGGGATCTCTTGGCTTTGTTTTCAGACCACTGAAGCTCATTATCCTGTTAATAAAGCGATTTCATCATGCATATGCTTTTTTCCCCAAAGTAACTTCTAAGTAAACATTTGTACAAAACATGTTTTTCCAGGTAGTATTTTCTTTCCCACTGACCTTTAAGGGCACTCGCTGTAAAATCCATGTTGGTTTGTGTTTTTATCTTTTGAAAAATATTTGCAATTCAGTAGCTATTTTAGCACGTTTTCTCCACTTACTGGCTTTTTAGAGTCATTAGGAGGAGGGCCTGGGACTCTCGTTCCATCATGAGGGACAACAGTGGGGTAGATTTTAATTTCTCTTTCAAAGAACTTTTCAGTAGCTCTTTGATAAAAGTTAGAATTAGTAGAAAAGAATTTGGAAGAACTGTGGTGATACGAGGCTGGGAAAATGTTCAAAGTTATTTATCTTTTTGCTTCACATTTATTTATTGAATCCCTTTTGTTCAGCACATATTAATTGAGGCAAATATTAGGATAAATATGAACAAGATGCAAAGTGTGCCCTCATGATATTTAGAGGGTCATAGGAAAGATACAAATAAATAATAATGATGCTAAGTGAGATGTTGAGTGTATAAAGTGAATATAAATAAAATCCAAGGCAGTGCAGAGGAGAGTAGAATTATTTTTCAGTTGTACACTGGTAGGACCTGGCAGTATGACCTGGCCTGGAAGGACAGGGATTACTTTTGTTTTTTCTTAGAGATATAAAGAAAGCTTCTCCTTAAGCTCCAGAACAGAAAAAAAAATCTACCAAAAGTATTA
>NW_003852525.1:365041-372249 GCF_000181295.1 Otolemur garnettii
TTAGGACACACCAAGGAGGTATCTAACGTGCACAGCAACAATTTGCAACAGAACCAGCGGTGTCTGATAAATGGTTGGCAACTGTCTCTCTGGTGGAAACAACAATGACAAGCCACAATAATCTGTAGTGCTTGCCATTTCTCTTGGTGTAAATATTTCTATCATAAAGATTTCAGTTACCAGATGCCATTACACGTGGCGGGGGGGCAGGGGAAAGAGGCACATCTAATTCTCCCACCTGCTTCCTCCTCAGGATTCCACTGCACAGGCCCAAGATGAGACTAGCAGGTGCTGGAACGTCACGACATGGAGACTGAACTCTCTACCTAATGGAAATACCTCAAAACTAATGAGCAGATGAATAATATGACTATTGTAATAGTGTCTAGGGTTCAGTTTGAGTTATGGTTGTGGGAATGATTTGAAACTGGAACTTTACCCTGGAAGTAAGAACAATGTAATCTAAGAATTTGTACCCTCAGATTAATTTGAAACACACAAAAAAGAACAATAGGTGTGTGAGGTATGTAGACCAGGTATGTGCAATGAGGGGGAAAAAAGTCAAAGATACAGATTTTTATTTCAGCATGTGTGTTAATTTATCTCTGTGCCTTGAACTCTCTTTTTCTTCTCTAGCTCAATCTGTTCCTGGAAACTGCGCCATACAGTTTGTTCTCATTAAATGTTCTGCGAAGTCTGGATGAATCCTTAAGTTCTGGAGTTAAGTTTGTCAGGAGTCTGATACTGACTCCCCATTCTTAGGACTTGTGAGGAAGCAGCAAATGTTAACCTCTGAGAAAATTAAGGTTGATCTAGAAAATGCAGGAAACACAGGGACCTTGGTGCGTGGTGGTGAGTGTCTTGTAAGGGGCCGCAGGTACAAGCACTGGCAGTCCTGGACAGCGGAGAAGTTTTCTTGCCAATGTTATGAAATCTGGATGGTGAAGGCACAAATTAGTTGCATAATTTCATTCAGCTTTGCCATCTGAAGACAGTTGTGTGTGAGGAGCCTGTATTTGTCTCTACTGGAAAGCTGAGAAACTGGACTCACAGAACACAAATCATTTCTTGGCAAGTCAGACATGGGTCATTATGAAGGTTTTGAAACACACAAACATCAAGAAATGTAAAGTTCCAGGCAGCTCCTGTGGCTCAAAGGAGTAGGGCGCCAGCCCCATATGCTGGAGGTGGCGGGTTCAAACCCAGTCCCGGCCAAAAACTGCACACACACACACACAAACACACACACACACACACGAGAAAAAGAAAAAAGAAATGTGAAGTCCACATGGATGGAAACAAAAGAAGCTCTCCTAGCAACACCTGTAAGCTGAGGGAGTTGAAACTTGCACGTGTGATTTAGAAAGGACAGTTTCCACCCTGTTTCTTCAAAGTGAAATAATGGACCATCACACAGCAGTCTCAAAACTTTCCTAAAGGCCCAGGGACAATCTAGTCCCAAAACTTAATTCGACTTAGATCTAGAGAGTCACCATCAGATGGCCCATCTCCCTTTGCGTTACAAAAAGTGAGAGTGGAGTTAGTAAGCGGCCTAAAATTTTTTAAAGCGCAATAAAACAAAACTAAGAAACAAGATAAAGAGTGAGGTGAGAACAGCAGCATTAGCCACTGTTCTTCTCCGGGCCTTGCACTGTCTCGTGCTCAGATTACTGCAAGAGCCATCAGGCGCCCCCTCCACACTATCCTGTCATAATTCACCTGTCAGACTCTGATGAGACTCAGAGTCTCAAATTCCAGTCTGATCAGGAACCTACATTTTCTACTTTATGTTGCCTAAGCTCTTGTATATATATTTTTCTTTCTTTCTTTCTTTTTTTTTTTTTTTTGAGATGGAGTCTTACTCTGTTGCCCTGAGTAGAGTGCTGTAGTGTCATAGTTCACAACAGCAACCTCAAACTACTGGGCACAAGTGATCCTCCTGCCTCAGCTTCTGGAGTAGCTGAGACTACAGGCACCTACCACAAACCTGGCTAGTTTTTGTATTTTTAGCAGAGACAGGGTCTCGACTTTTGCTCAGGCTGGTCTTGAACTCTTGAGCTCTGGCAATCCATCTGTGTTGGCCTCTCAGAGTGCTAGAATTACAGGTGTGAGCCAGCACCCCAGGCTTTTCATGTATTTTTTAATACCCCTTTCAGACAAAGTGTTTCTGATCTTACTGTCTTAATACTACTATATTTGTGTCTGATCTTGGCCATAGCATAGGTGCTCAATAAATACTTTTTAATGGATTAATTCATAAATAATTCCTTCATTTTTAATTAATAAAAAATTTCAGATGAAGTCCAAGATCCAAGAGTCATGAAAATTATAGCAGCAAATTCTCAGTTTTTGTTTTGTTTTCCTTGGCATTTAATTCCTGACTTAAAAACTGGCTTAACTGAATCGTGAAAGAAGCATAATTCGCTTTGTTAGTTACTATATGGAGCTGTGATCCTGACAGGTGTCAATTTCTCAGCTAATCCTGTGTAAGCAACCTATTAAGAAAAACAACCAGTGTAATTGCTTTTTCACTCGCTTTTTTTCATGACCATTCTAATTTGAATAAAATGCCTTAGTCCACAGACTTTTGTAGGTTCTGTGTTACTGTAGCATGACAGAAACACTCAGGCTTTAGATTCAGGCAACTGGGTCTGAAGTCATTATGGGTCTACAGGCCACTTTCATAATCTTTTAAATCTTGGATCCCTCATGAAAATAGGAATTATAGTACTATTTCTTTAGGGATGTCTATATTAATATTTCTCTATATCTAAGCCATTGCAGATAAATGTCAGCAAGCTATTTCATCATGATTCAATGTATAAATGCAAAGTATTTTATCATACATAAATTCAGAAATAATATTTATATCTTTTTCTAGGGTTAAAAATTAATAACAGCAAAACTGCTCATATGTATCTATTAATATTGACATATTTTACAAAGAAAAGATGATTAATCCCTAAAAAATGTACATCCTGTTGCAAACAACAACAACAACAACAAAAGAACACTCAGAAGTGTCACGTGCTAAAAAGCAAAATGGGCTTTTTAACATAAAGTGATGTTTCAGGACACTTAGATTTCATATCTTTTCTAGCTTATGCTTCTTATATTTCAAAATGATTCTTGATACAAGATTCTGATAATTTTTCCATGTTCTTAACTCTGAGAAACTTCCCATGAATGAGGAAGAAGAAGAGAGTCATTATCTCCACGCGCTGTGAGCCAGGACTGGACGGCTGGGTGCGTCCAGCAGTGACTTGCTGAGTGGTCATCTCAGAAGCCAAGAGAAGCCAAGGGCAGGGTAAACCCAACAGCTGTGAAGAAGGAAAGGTTGATGCCTTCGCGGATGTGACTGCAAATTTGGGGCTTATGCAAGTAGGCAATCTGCGAGTCCCCATAATTCCCACCCTGGCCTCCCTGGGAGAGCCGTTTGTTTTGGTCCCGAACTTGATTGTGGTTTTTATCTGGCCTGGATGAGCTTTTGCAGCAATGAACCCCACCCACAAGGGACAGATAAAAGCATCAGAGCAATATCCAGGCTGGTTTATACAGTTCCACTCACCACATCCCCCATTCCAGCTCTGATCAGCAGGGCCTAGACTAATGTCACCACACGTGAAGGGTTTGGGGAGTTTGCAGATGAGAAATAGTTCTGGAAGACTCCAGGCATGTATTTTAATGAGCTAAGGGAAAAATAGTTATTAAAATAACAATTTTTTTTTTCACTGATGGAATTCAAAGTCATATTTTTTCAAGCTGTTGGAGGTTAATAGCTGTTCTGACTTAGAAGAATAGTCTCCAGTTCTATCCAGATTGTTTAACAAGGTATTAAATTTATAACTATTTTAAGAATAAAAACTTTTGCATTTACCTAGACAAAATGATCACTGCATGCATGGCAGGGGAAGTGAAATGAAGGCAGAGACAAGAGTGTGTGTGGATTCACCAGGGTGCTCTGTTTCTCTCTCTTGTGTTCATTTTCTCCTGCTCTATTAAATTATAATATTAAATTTTAACTTTAAGGACAAATGTTGAACCCATACCTGTATTGGCAGGGAAGTTTCACACTGCTCGATATCCATTTAGAGAATTTAAAAAAAATTACTACTAATTTCTAGAAGATTCTACAAAGTACAGGAAAATAATTTGTCCATGTAAATATTTCTTGAGAGCCCAGTAGAAATAAATGAGGGGGAGGCTTGGAAAATGGAATATCTGCAGAACATTTTAAACATATGCCAAGTTAACAAGTGTGCCAGTTCTCCAGAAGTTTCCACAAAGCAGTCCTGTAACTCTCCTAGAAGCTAAGTGGCTAAACATATTTGATGAAAGAATTATAATGTTAAAACATGCTTTTGTTTGTGGTCATCCTTCTTTATATTTTAGAGTTTCTATTTGTTCTTTACCCCTCAAGGCTTCCTTCCAAATGACTGTTGATCTAGCCATTATCCTGAAGAAATGCTCCTCTTGGAGGGAGACATTGCCCCCCTCGCCTACTGGTCTATGCAGCAGCTGACTAAGGGCAAGGGTAGTAAAGCCTGACAGGCTGGATTGAAATTTTGACTCCATAACTTAACAGCCAGGTGATCTAGAGAAAATTACTTAAACTCTCTTCAAACATTTGTTTTCTCTTTGGGAGAAAAATGGGGAAATACTTTCTTCATAGAAAGGGTGTGTGCTGAAGTTTAAATGTGAGAATGTGCATAAAGCCCCTTAGCACACTACCTGTCCCATAGTAAAAAGTAAATAAACGTGGGCCATCGATATTATTATTACTTTTTATTTTACCAAAGTATAATGGTCTGTGGAAAAACATGCAGCCTGTGGACAGCACCCAGCTCTGTGTTTAGTGTCTTGGTTACATCTTAAAAAGGAAATTGGTATCTTATATTATATCACTGCCAAGTCAAAAATTTATTGAGCAGGCCGTGGATTTTGTAATTTTATTAAAGATTTAACGGGTAATATGGAGACATTATATTAAACATTTCTACTTAACCTCTTATCAAGCTCTCATTTTCAACCTTTCTTCGAGGTAGCACCAGCATCACTGGCAAATTTGTTCTTCCACTTGAATTTACTGCCAGAGAATCAGAATCTTTCCCTGTCTTCACAGTGGTGAAGAATTAAGGCTGGACTTAGCTTCAGACTTTAAATTTTCTTACCGTTTACCAATCATTGTACCTCAACAAAGCAGTCTTCTAAGGACAGAATTCTTTAGAAAGCTGTAAGAAGCCCGCTGCCTCCTCCCTCCCTCCATCCTTTCCTCCTTCCTTCTGTTCAATTACTCTAGGCAAGTATTTCCTGGGAATGCCATTATATTCCTAAACTTTAATTCATAGACTCTATATTAAAAAATATTGAATTGAAGCGTGAGACAGGCTGGAATTCATCTTACAAACAAATTGAGAATGGCTAATTTCCCCTCCTAAATCCATCTGTACATATCTGAAACAAATGCTATTCTATTTCCAAAATATCTGAGAGGCCAAAGATCAATTACTCATGGCCATGTGTATAATTTTAATATGTTATAAGAAGATTAGATTTCAGAGATTTGAGTAAAGTAACTATCATCCACATTGTCAAAAGATCTGCTCAACATCCCCAAGAGTAAAGGCCATGTAATGAAAACTTAGGTTGTATTAGCATCAAAAAATAGGTATCTTAGTAGGTCAAGGATCCACATATCAATCACATTATCTTAAGTAAAAGAAAATACCTATCTTAAACTGCTTTGAACATTAATTCATTTCCACACACACACAATTCAATGTTTAGCACTTGTGCTTTCAGCAAAGAGGCTTTGTTAAGAATACATGGAAGTTGTTGATCAGAAAAATGGCTTTTTCCTATTAGGTATCAAAGTCATTATTATGATAATATGCTAAAACATAATATTAAATGAGCTGAATTTCTTAAGAGGCAATAGACAATTCTCCATTTCTAGAAGTTAAATAAGGAATTTTGTAAACATATTTATACAGCAATTCTTTGGAAAAATAAGAGGCAGATTTTGCTAGTGGGTCATTTACTGTGATCTATAAGGGCAGTTTGAAATACCTATGCTGGCGAGCACTGAAAGCCAAATACTACAATCTAAATAATAAGATAATTCTTCTCTAAAGCGTAAGCAGAAAAAATTAAAAAGATCAATTACAGAAAATTTATGCAAGATGATGGCATGTGAAACATTCTTGAATGTGTGTGTGTGTAAATGAGTTTAGTACCTGAGCAAACAAAGCCAATGTGTATTGAATCATGCAAGCACAATTTAAGACTCGCCTGTGTTAAAGCCATATTAATAAGTCGACAAGGACTGAAGTTGCATTTCTAATACCTTCCCTGTGACTTGTAGAACTGACCCGTGGTAGAAGTGTGGGCTGGCCTGCCATGAATGGAAGCATCCAGGCTTGCCCATCACTGGGGCTGAAACAAAGCTAAGGCATCTGAGCCTCCCCTTTCCTCTATTTCAGTGTCCAAGTACTTTTTTCACTGCACCTTGGTTAATTTGCTCTGAATTACTATCCTTGCTGTGGTTGCACCAAACCCATCAGTCTTCCCGAGCACAGCACACAGACAGTGACACTATAGTTCCATTAATTCAGATGGCAGGTAGGCTCAAGCCCTGGATCCAGAGATATGAGGGAGTGAGTGCAACCGGAGTGGGGCCCAGGGAGAGAAGAAGAGCCTCATTCATCCTGCTCCAGAGTAAGCTTTTGATAAAAGAAAAAAGGAAGACACAAGAGAAGTCTTCTACATTTTTTATGTGTAGAAACAACACAAACCTGTTAAAAAATAGAATAGATAATCTTCCTGGTCTTGGAAAAGCTTGGTTTAAAAAATAAGCAGGAGTCTGTATGTTTGTAGGAAGACAAACTTACTTCTGTTTCTGAGCAGTAATCTCACCAGTAACTACAGAAAATTAGCATGGAGATACCAGCTGTTAGCATTAGGATTTGACTTTTGCAAAAGATAAACAGGAGCTTTTTTCCCAGGTGTACCAGTTTCTTTTTATGGTTATACAGTACACTGTTTACAGTTTGTCTGTAGTGTTAGGCAGTATGCCACAGCAGTGTTTGTGCTGTTATTTGGTATCCCATAGAAGCCAGTCTTGATTGTTACACAGTATCCCACAGAAGCCTGTCTTGATTGTTACATAGTATCCCATAGAAGCCTGTCTTGATTGTTACATGGTATCC
>NW_003852525.1:372269-375943 GCF_000181295.1 Otolemur garnettii
CTGTCTTGATTGTTACATGGTATCCCATAGAAGCCTGTCTTGATTGTTACATGGTATCCCATAGAAGCCTGTCTTTATAGTTACATAGTTTACCCTTGTAGGGATAATCCACAGTTTGCTGATCCTTTCCTTAGTTGAGGTACCTTTGCCTCTGTTCAGTTTCAGGCAGAAAAAAAATGAGTTAGATTTCTATATACAGAAGCAGAAAACAATTAAAAATATATGCTAAGTATGTGTGGAAAAAATTATAAAAATGGCAGAACTTCTTTGAAAGGGATTGTGTATAATCAAATAAGTGAAGAGATTCACCTCATTTATGGAAAGTCAATATTATAAAGTGTCATTCTATCCATGTCATCTTCCAGTTTGTAGCCTTTGTTTACCCTTTCTTACAGTTCTCTCTTAGCTGATCTTCATTTTAAAGACATCAATTTTGTCAATCTTTTTCTAATGCTTAGTAATGTTTTGGTTTCATTTAATAAATTATTATTACTGTACTCAAGTCATCTGGGAAGTTTATGAAAATTAAGATTCTAATTCAGTGAGTTTGAGGGTGGAGGCTGATATTCTTTAATATTAATTTTTTTTTTACAATTAATCTCAAGAGGGTGGAGCCTGGTACTCTTTACTATTATTTTTTTTTTTTTACAATTAATTTTGAGATCTTATGGAGTATATCTCAACTATTCTTAAGTGTTTGTCCTTTTATGTTGATTAAGAAAATCTGCTTGTTAGTGCCTCAACAAACACATGGCTTTTTATTGATACTGAATTATTGAATAGATTAATTTGGACAGAATTGACATCTTCAGAATTTTAAGTTTTCCTATCCATGACCACAGTGTATATCCCATTAATCGTGCTGATTTAATATTTTAAATAAAGTTTTAGAGACTTTTTATGTTGAGTATTGAAAAAAAAAGACAAAGAAGAAAGAAAAACAAGACAAACCACACCTTGGGAAAACATTTTCAAATCACATTTTTCATGACAGACTTGAATCCAGAAGACTTGAACCCAGAAACCCTCAGGGCTTAAGCAAGCTGCCTTAAATTAATAAACGCGTGAAATTTTTGAACAAACTTCACAATGTAAGACATATAGATGAAAATAAGCACATGTAAAGACGTTCAACACTATCAATCATCAGGGAAATGCCTAAAGTTTTAGAATGTTGGTCAATTCTGAGTGCTGACAGGGGGCAGGGATGTGGCTTAACCCGAATCCATATATATTGGTAGGAGGCACAGCTTCCAGCCACTGGGGAAATAGTGTGGCTGTTTCTTATGAATTTACATCTTACTTACCATATAGCCTGGCTCTCCCACTGATAAATGGGAGTTTTTATTTTATCTTTGCTTAGTGAGCGAAGTAGCTCCAGAGAGATGCAAAACTATTTTGGCATTGTGCCTACAACTTATGTCACAACTGTAAGGAGCAAGGTGTTGGCCCTTGGTGCTCTCGGTAGGGGCTTCACCTCTCATTCATCACAGCCAGGCTCCCCCCTGCCCAGGGTTACATAGCCCTGGGGGACAATGCACGCTTTGGGCAGTTTGTGGTTTATGAATTGTAAATCCAAAGAGGAGAGACAGCTTGACTGAGCCCAAATTATGTTACAAGAGATGGCAATGAACGTCCTGCCTCAGCCGGATAATGGAGCCCGCTTACTGGCAGCCATTCAGGCTCTGTCCGTCTCATCCATTTCTCTCCTGGCCTTGACCCTAATCTGCAGCAGCACATCACCAGCTGCTCTTTAAGCTGCCTCGTTAGCAGCGCGCCATTGGTTAGCTCCCAGGACAGTCGTCCAATGGGAGGAAAGTGATGTGGGCTAAAGACTGTGACGGATGGGAGCGTGGGAATGCGATGTGAGACAGTCAGGTGGAGAGGCTGGGACAGTGTGGGAAGGGCCTGGGCAGTTGAGGAGTATCAGACCACGTTCCCTGCACTATTCAGCATTGGGTTTCCTATGCATTAGGGAAGAAACAAATTCAAGAAACCACACAATTCTATACGTGTATTCATGAGGAATAAGTCTGACATTAAAGATTTTTATTAAACTGTTTAAAACAATTCCTTCAACTATCTAAAATGGATACATCGACCACAGAAACATTTTAAATCCTCTTAATATTTTCATAAGTCTCCTACAGATACAAAAGTTTAGGACTAGGCCTCAAAAATATACGATTTTTAGAACCATATAGAAATGAGCTAAAGCAGCAATTTCGAGAGAATCTAGTGATTGGTTATCTATTTTTTCTGTCATAAATCTAGTTTACATTTTCATAAGTTCTATTAGAATGTAAATTTGTGGTGATAACATAGTTCAGATTCTACAGAAGAACTCAGAGTATATTTTTCATATATTATTTCCACATTAATGCAGTAGTATATTTATTCTATTGCTTGAGCAACTCATGATGTATCTCCTACTTCAACTCAGTACTTATTTGACAAACCCCATGAGATAAATTATTTTAATAGTTTTTCTTTATTCTATTATTAATTACTATTATCATTTTCAAACTCCTCTAGCTTGAAGTAAATAATCTCTCCAGTAGAGTCAAATAAAATTTATCTCATGACTTGTAACTTACTTCCCAGATTTCAAATATTTGAATGCTTAAAGGCATCACCAGTTTTATTTACCCAATAATTTTTGATTGTCTACCATGAGTCAGGCACTGCTGGGTAATCCCCAGAAATATAAAAATGATTCAAGTAGTGTAATTGTTCACAAAAAGCTCAGTGTGTGATGGGAAAAGATAGTCACTGGCTCATAGGATAGACTGTGACAAATGTGTCAAATGCAAATGGCCTGGAGGATAACAAATCTTTAGAAGGACTGTTACACATTTTTGTAGTGGTTAAAAAGGCTTCACCATAAACATGCATCTGAACTAAGTCCTAATGGAGAAATAAATGCATGTTATCTAGGTGAAGATAAGTTAGGAGAGTAGAAAGTATTTCAGAGGATAAACCACACAGAAAGCCCTCGAGGCCTCCAGTGCACATTTGAATAAACCCTTGGCTATAACTGCTGCCAGCTTGAACAAGGGATCAGCGCGTGTGTATTACAGAAGTAAGTGGAGTGTGAATTAATTTGTGGGGATCCGTGTACAGAGACCACCATGTATGTATAGACATCATTGAATGTGGAAATTTCATGATTGTGGTCATGAAGAAACAACATTCCACCCAAGTCAGTTCCAGTGACTCAGTGGCAGAAATCTGTAAGGATTTAATCAAATGCCTTGCAGCTGCATCACTCAACTGTGTCCCCTCACCTTTTCTGTTTAATTTTCTTCTTTATGTTTATCAGCCAATTTTTGCAAACATTTCAAAAGAAGAAACACTGTTATTTCAGTTACAACGCAGATCCCAGTTACAGCTTTTCACAGCAATCCATGTCCTACATTTGCGTTGGGTCCCATTGGGTCAGACACCTTGCTTTACTCACATAAATTTCCATCAGCAGAGATGAAGGTGATTCAGGGTGACCGTTCATGGCCTGGATGCTTAGAGCTGGAGCCCATAGCTGGTCTGTGGGAGGGTAGTTTTCCTCATAAGGGGCTCTTGGTGTCACAGGCAAGGTGATAGTGCTAGAATTCCAACATCAAAGTTATGGGTGAGCTCTGTAATATGGAGAACATGTGATTTAAAAAAAAAAAAAA
>NW_003852525.1:376581-401356 GCF_000181295.1 Otolemur garnettii
AAGCCTATCTTTTTGACTTTTGAAAAGTTTATTTAGCAAACACTAACATCTGACTTGAACTTTCTTAGAAAGAATTTTGTATTCAACAAAATGAGTGTTTTCAATAAAACATGATCACTAATGGCACAGTCCATCCTTAGTAAACTAGAATCATTTGCAATCAAGAGTTCCCTACAGCTTTTTTCTTCTGTATTTGGAAATATTTATCTGCTGACTCAAGATTTCCAGAGGATAGTGAACTGCCAATATTCAGACTGGGCAATTGCCAACGTCAATCTACTTTAAGAAGATCACTTGCCTTTCTAGTGTAGAAACAATGGAAAGTTGTTAAGTTTTTTCCAATAAACCTTAATGACTCAGAGAGAACATTAGCAATGATTAGCATGGAATCATCTCACAAAGTAAAGAGGAGAAAAGAACTGGTAAAAGCCAAAATGCTTTCTACTCAAGTGTAATGAATTAAATTCATTAGAATTTGTCCTGAGTCCTCTCCTTACACTATTTTAAGGGTCTTGCTTACATTTTAGAATGTAAGACAGCAACAGTCACATGACACCATTATATATATATGTGTATATATATATGTTTATATATATATATTTTATAAAGACATTGAATAACTTAAATATTCAAATGTCCCACAAAGCCCTTGTGACATGCTGGACAATGTGAAAAGCAACAGGAAGGTGTGTATATTTGGTCTCTATCCTCAAGGATCTGGTGATCTATATGGTAAAAAGTACATTAAACAAATGATTAAATTATAAGAGTAAAATATTTGGCATAAAAGTACAGTATATGAGGTACCATTGGTTTTAGGAAGAAATGTTGTATTGTAAAATATTAGAAAGAAATATAGAAAATATGTATTTTTTTTCTGAATCCTGAAGAATGAGTAGGGTTATTCTAAAAGTCAAAAGAGTGGGCCAAGAAAGTCTCAGAGAGCAGTATAAACAAAGCTTAGAGAAATGAAGGCTCTAATCATGGTAACAGAATGGTTTGGAGCTGTAGAGTTGGAATAAGCAAACAGTGCTTTCTCACAATGAGTTGCCTATTTTGAATATTCCCTTCCTTCTAGAAGTCTGGCCTATGAGGTTGGGTAGATTGCTCTTTTTTTTGTTTAAGAAGTCAATTTGAAGCCAGAATGAAGTATGAATCTAAGGCAAGAAAAAGATTGCTAATCCAATTTCTGCACTTGTTCTTAAACTAAAGGAGCTAATGGCTTCTGAGCTAATGTGGACATGCCTCAGTAAGTTCACTGTGACACCAGAATACACATGAGATCTGGGGCGAAGCCACCTTGGTTGAGGAAATGTTAAAGGGAAACTGTTTGTTCTTAACGTTGTCCATGTCTCACATTTCAGAGGGAGTCCACTTTGCAAAGATGAGACTCATGGCTGCTCACTCACGTTAAAAGCATACAGTGGTAAAGGTAAAAAGATCAGTTGGAAATCAGAGAAATGTTTTTTTGAGAAGTGTATTTGCTCTACCAAGATTGCCAGCTCTGGCTTCCCCATCCCTGCGCGGTGCACAGTCTTGCCTGGAATATCCGTAACGAGATGGAAAGGCTACTTTTGATTATTGATGCCTTCCCACAGATGGTGAATCATAGGCTTTGTTTTCTATGAATCATACATATAACTGTGCTGTAAACAGGAGTTATTTTAATGTTAAACCCTAAATAACCCTATCAGAGCTTAGGAGTCCTTAGTGGAAAAGGATTCTGTGGTGATTCCAAATAGCCAGGTGCTAGGTGAGCAGCTGAGAGTACTGAGAAGTGAAGCAGGCCCTGAATCAAGGGGACTGAGAGTGGTCTGTCTGGAGGTGAGTCCCCAGAGAGCACAGCAGAGGTGACAAGGGGGTCAGCGGGAGCTCTGCCAGCTCTGCAGCCTAGGGTCTCTGATGCTGGTTCAGAAAAATTCCTATCAGAAAAAAGACTTCCATATCCAGATAACTTTTATGCCTCCCTCCTTTCACTTCTGTAAGTGTTAGTAATACAACCAGTGAGAGGTGAGGAAAGTGCTAGCAGAGCAGAGAGTAAAGAAGCTGACGACCAGCACACCTGTTCCTGGTGGGAGATTTCCAAAGCTGAAGGGAGGAAGAAGTTAAACTGCAAATTAAACATGAAGGATTTTAAAAATTACTGAACATTTTGTTACTGACCTATTTGGGGTTTGATGTAACCCAAGGTCTTTTAATATCTGAGAACGTCTCAAAGGCATAGGATCTACCCTGGATTCAGCCAAGGGCACGGTGAAGAAGCAGGAAATTGCACAGGAAGGCTCGCTCAGGAGAAGACAGTGAAGGTGCTGGTTTCATCCGGCAAGTCACACAGGCAGGAGATAATGGTTGCATCTTTGATAAAAAGCATGTACTACAGGTAGACAGCTAAGAAAAGCCAGTGCAATGTTGGGTGGTAAGTTAAGATGTTGAACCCTGGTTAGCAGGGTACCCAGCTAATGACCAATGGTCAGTCTATAACTAGATGAGTTATCTAGCTAGTGACTTGAGACCGTTTTAGGAGTGGAAGACGGATATTTGTGTGGAAAGGTAAGTTTGGAAATTAAAAATTTAAGACAGTGGGTCAAAAATCTCTTTCTTTATTCATCTTGTATAAACCAGAAGAGGTCTAGCATATCAAATTTAGCACAGGATTTTACTTAGCAATGGGTAACATTACCCAGGGACCATTCCAAATGAATCTGCAGGTGACAGGAACAGTAACAGTCATAATGACGATAATGCCACCATATATTTTGTCCAGACTTTGGAGCAAGTATTTCATAACAGAATGTCATATCATCCCTAAAACACAGCTCTTTTTTTACGATTAGGTGATTTTGGCTTAGAGAGTCTAAGTACCTCACCCAAATTCAACCAACTAATAAATAGTAGACATTTCATCAGAGCCAAAGCATTTTCATATTCTTCATTTTTCTGTGAATGAAGAAATAATATCATTTGCTCTTCTGAGAAAGAATGGAAGAAGATGAGCCGAAGGTACAGTCAGGTATTTTGAGTATAGGGAGAAGAAAAAGGAAATGATTTTGTTTCTAAAATACAAATTTTATGTAGATCCAGAGAATCCCTAATCTCCATGCTCCACTCCACATTTCTGTACCGGGGAAGGCTCACTCAATCCTGTTTTTCAGAAGGTTCTGAAGAGGTCTGTCTGGGTGGGGTATGAGCTCCAGGCTGCACTGTGGAGGTGTCCGGCCTCCGACTTGGACACTAGTTGCCTCTTACTGGAGAAAGAAATTCAGAGTTTGAGTCCCATATATGTGATGCTACAGCACCACCATACAAATATTACCCAGCTCATCCTAAAACCAAAAGAATAAATTTACCCTTTAAAAAATGTAATCCAATAATTTTAATACTTGGGAGGCCTGTGTCATCTGGAGCTGGCCTGCATGGCACTGAGGGTTAGATGAAATAAAAGGTGAGATTTTGCCCTCTATCCTCACCTGTGTCTCCATACTTGAAATAATAGCGGTGACAGAGGGAGCTCTTGTTGGTTACAGATGTTAAGGGAATAGATATTTTTCCTAGCAGTGCCCACAAGAAAATATCTGAAGCAGGCAAAACTCTTAGGGACACTGTTGTCACTGATAGACAAGGAAAGACAGTGGGTCCATTTGTACCATGAGCAGAAGGTTTGGTCATTTATACAATAATACCCAAGGAGGAATCCAACTTCTGGAGCAGTCTGGAACGGCCCTAAATAGTCAAGTGTCTTATAGGGTAGGAGACCATGTGAATATTACCTCATTAAGGACTTGCTATACCTCATTAAGGACTTGCTACCTGTTTTTGAATAGTCTCATGACTTGGGAATTTTGTCTGTCCAAATCATTGCAAAATTCCTTTGAGGTAGGAACTATTATCATTCCCCTTTTAATAGAAAACTGAGCATCAGACAAAGCTACTTGCTTTACAAGATCTGTTTTACTTCATATCCGAGCTTTTAATCAATGTGCTAATAATCTCAAGAGAGCAGTGGCAGCCAGTATAGAGCAGGCACAGCTGTGTAAGTCCAGGAAGAAATGAAGGTGACTCACATGGCTGTTCTTGACCCCAAGCTAGAGCTAAAGAGATTAGATAGGACCAGGCCCAATACCAGAGCAAGGGCTGGGAGACACTCCGTCCTGCACAAGAGGGTTCAATGCCAGGTGGCAGGCTGGACACAATTGGAGTACAAGTCACCCACTAAGGAGATCCATGAGAGAAGGTCCTCAGAGATTCTGGATGCTGGTGGATGCCAGACACTGGGCTAGATGTTATGCTGTTATCTAGAAATGCCCCACCGGTTATGCAGCCGTCCCTATGCAAGGCTGCCTCAACACTGAGCTGTATGCACACTGGGGAGTGACAGGCCGAGGGGATGGACAAAATCTACCTTTACTTTTAAATCCACATCTCGGTGTTGGCGTGAACTATGGATTACATCTTCTGTGAGATGACTTACAGCTTGCCTTTCAAATACACAAACACACACTTACGGTGGGTGAGTAGACCAGAAACACGCCTCAGTACGGAATTTGTTACTAGAGATTCAGTGTTTTGGTTTGTTTTGAACACCTTGCAGGACCGTATTATTTTCTGAAACAAAATAAACTATATAAATGTTATTAAGATTTCACACAAAAAGATTTTCAGTTAATAGTTGAAAAGTAACACTTGGAGCAAAGAATGTTCTTTATCCAAGAGGTAAGAATAAAGGCAGTTACATTTTCTTCCTAGGACATAGCTCCTAAGTGTCCTAAACTCTTATATTTTCTTTACCTATAAAATAATTCTGACTTTGGTCTCAAGCAGATACCTAACCTAAGAACAGTATGAGATTAAAACACAAAATGTCCTGAAATTGCCATATGTTTCATAATTCTTGGGAAGAGTTGAGGAACTGTTTTAGCACCAACCTTTTCTTTATTACCATTTTCATTTTTTGAATAGGATTTTCACTGACTTGGAAAGAAACCCCATGTACCCAACTATATAGGGCACCTAAAGGAGGCTTGTGCCTACCAATCTATACAGACATATAATCAAGCAGTGATTGTCAACCCGGCTGATATGTGACTGGAGTACAGTGTTAATGAAATTTCACAGCGGTTCTGGTAAGATGGTGATGGTTATTAAAGCTGACCCCCTTCAGCAAAGTAAATTGCCTTAGGTTTTAATTTTATTTTGACAGGATCCTTTATTACTTTTTCTGAAATCAATATTGACACACACAGCCCACTGCTGAACAGCTAAACAATGCAGTATTCTCAGCAGTGAAAATCTGAACAGGTGGTTTCTATTTTCAGTCGCTATATATATCTTCCTACTACACAAAAATTACAAGTGACATATTGAAAAAAAAGCTATACGTGCATTAACGGCATTAAGTGCATTTAATGTAAACTCCAACTTTACATCCAATAAATATGAGAGGCAGCATTACCATTACCTGTCATCACGTTTGAAGGCTTCCTTAAAATGAACGGATGATTTAGAAAGGTTACTTTACAGTTTAAAAAAAATTATACCCATTGATTCCATTTCTAAACACAAGGGCAACTTTGAATATGTTACGTTTTTGTTTTTGTTTTTTTTGTAGAGACAGAGAAATGGCCGTGTTTGCTCTGAATGCCTTTGTTTCAACTCCCTGGATGGCTGTGAGTTGTACTTGTGTTGTAATTCAGGCAGGTGGAGAGTGGGGTCCTGGTAGGGCTGAGGGAGATGAGGGGCTCTTTCAGGAACATGCTGATACTTACAGATTATTTCTCCAGCACCTGTGCTGGGAATGGGAACCCCTGAATTCATTCTTTTCTTTCACCTCTTTGTTTGGGAACTTTAACAGCAATCATCCAACTTCATTACGTTCATTAATTTTCTATGTTTGAAAATAACCAGCTCTTTGCTTTTTTGTGTGTTTGGTCAGGAGCATCCAGTGTAGATTGTTTGCTTATCTCTGTTGTAAGATCACAATATGAACCACCAGTACTGTCTTCACTACTAGAAATAGAGTCATTAGCATTTTTAAATACAATCAGCTTAAAAAGCCAGTTCCAGCAACTGAGGGACCAATTCAGAAGACTCATCTTTAAAATTGTTCTCTCTGGAATCATTTTCAGGACCAAAATCTATATTCATCTGGGTTTTCTGGAGAAACACACACCCATATATACATATATTATATGTATTTATATATACATTAATATATGTACTATAAGAAATTGGCTCATGCATAAGCCAATTTATAGAAGCTGAGAAGTCTCAGGATCCACAGTTGGCAAGCTGGAGATTCGGAATGTGGAATGGTGTACTTCCAGCTGGATTCCCAAGGCAAGAGGAGACAGATGTCCCAGTAAAGACAGGCAGAGAGAGTGAATTTTCTCTTATTTTGCCTTGTTCTGTTCAGGCCTTGAGTGGATGCAATGGGGCCCACACACATCAGGAAGGGCGATCAGCTCTGCTCATCTACTGATTCAAATGCTCACACCATCTAGGACTGTCCTCGTAGACATGCCCAGGAAAATCCTTACCCAAATATCTGGGCACCCCATGGCCCAGTCCACTCCCCACATAGACTGAACCCTCAGGTTGTGCAGGACAGAAGCTCTCTGACCAGCAGATGAACTGTCCCAGTTCTTTTCTGCCTGGGTGAATTGTGTGTTTCAATGCCGCACTGCAGTTGACTTCAGATTTTCTTTCAAGCCTTCATTTTTCTATGACCTTCACCTCTAGGACTTTCCAACAGAGCCACTGTTTTGTTTTTTTTTTTTTTTCTTTTCTTTGGACTCATTGGTGTATGTTATATTCTAACTTACCAAAGCACCCTGACAAAGTTCACCAACAGCTTACTCATTTACAATCTTTAATCCCTTGCTTTCTTTCAATTCTCTCCAAACTCTATACATAGGGACCACCTCACCCTCTGAACACGTAGCCCATGGAACAATCTTAGATCTAATTTCTCCTGACGTTCTCTCTTCACTCACTTGCTTCCATGCTTCCTCCTCTTCCTTACCACCCATAGACATGGGCCTTTCCCAAGATTTTCTTTTTTTGACTTGTTTTTCTATTTTGATATTTTTATATCTTATCTTCTCATGATTTTATCTCTTTCTCCTCCTGGCTCTTTATTTATTTACATTTTTTTTTTTTTTTTGTATAGGTTTTGCTCTCAAAGTTCTCCATTTTTTTCCCTTGTGTTTAGACAGTGAATTTTTAAAAATAATTTTGTTAAAAATTATTTGTAATAAAAATACCTGTGGTGGTTAAAAACAAACACATAAAAATGAATTTCTTACTTTACCAAGGAATGCTGTCTAAGCCAGCAAGTGTCCAGGGATCTCTTGTGATAAATCACATGGTTTTCAATTAATGTAACTCATCTATTAAATTGCATTTCAGAAGAAAAATGGTTATGTGAGAATATGGAAAATACATTACATTGTCATAAGCTAAACAGATTAGCTTGATTTTATAGCAGTAGGCAAATATATAAATTAAATGGTGAATTATAATTCCTAAACTTTACATAAAAGCCTGCTCCATTTCATGTAAGAGTTTGACAAAAAATCTTTAAAAAGTTGTGAGGTACCACCATTATGTTTATGCTCACTAAGCAATGCATCGTAATTATTTAACTACGGTTTCAGTGTTTTCACATTTGCCGCATTGCTGAGCCATTAGAAACCCAGTCTTACTGTGGTTTTTTTTTTTTTTCAATTACCTGAGCATCCCTTGGGTCCAAGAGGATAAATAAATTTTCAAAGATTGCTGACTCTCCTACCCTATTAGAAAAGACTGCAACTACTCTTTCCATTATTTGTATCTATTTTTATTGGTGTTTGTGCAGTGATTTTAGATTTTTTATGAAGTAAATGATTAAAAACCTTCTTAAAATTGTAAATATAGTAAGAAGATGGCTCTTATCTCCCTACCAATATGTTATTCAATTCTTCACACACAAAATCAAGGTTATTATACCTATTTCTTGTTTTATATAAGTGATGTGTTTGTTGTCTTACTCTGACAGTGAGACCACCTGTTTTCCTGTTCCGCTGAGAATATACGGGAAACAAATTAATTGAAATTGCAGCATATGGAATTTAAATTAGATATGTATATATACATTTTTCTCCTAGTAAAAAAATTTAAAAATAGACCTTCTCTGTGGTTATCTTGTTATGGAATAGGCTGTGTAATTTACATAGTCAATTCTCAATTGTAAGTGCTTAATTACTTTCTGTCTTGAGAAGGGATCAAGCTAAATAACTCTGAATGCCAGTCTTTAATCTGGAATAAAAACTTGCCTTTATGAAAAATATAAGGAACAACAATTCCTTTTTTCACGCAGATTTTCTAATAATAATAATAAAGACGATGATGATAACTAAATATTTTATTTTCAGCCAACAATTTTGGGTCAAATAATTGCGTAAAAAAAAGATAAATGTCTTCTGCCCTCTGATATGGGTATAATGTTTAAAAAGAAAGTGACTGTCATTTTACTTAACATTACATGTGTTAGGCATTTTCTTAGAAATCTTTGTCAATATTGCCATTTTTAATTATTACTACAGACCTTTTAAGTATGTTTTATTACCTTATTTGTAATTTTTAATTTAATTTAATTTAATTTTGAGAGAGAGTCTTACTCTGTTAGCCTGGGTAGAGTACAGTGGTATCACAGCTCACAGCAAACTTAAACTCTTGGGCTCAAGTGATCCCTTGCCTCAGCCTCCCAAGTAGCTGGGACTACAGGCGCCTGCCACAACACCCTGCTAGTTTTTCTATTTTTAGGAGAGATGGAGTCTTGATTTGGCTGGTCTCAAACTCCTGAGCTCAAGTGACCCCCTGCCTCGGCCTCCCAGAGTGCTTAGATTATAGGTGTGAGGCACTACACTATTTTTCTAAATGAGAAAAATAAGCCTCTGAGAGGTTCTTTATAAGAAGTGTTAAAACCCTGCTCCATTTCATGTAAGAGTTAGTTGGACTCATGGATTATTTAAATGTGTGATTCTTTATTTTTCAGCATAGATGGTTGCTAGATATATTTTTGCTATTGAGTTTTCACCTTAATTACATGGAAGTAAAATGTGTTGTATGATTTAAATTCTATGAAATCTGTTAAGACCAATTTATTAAGCACTGTATGTTCCATTTTTGTAAATGTCCCATGTGTGCTTGAAAAATGAGTCCTCTGCATTTGTTAGATGCAGTGCTCTACATAAATTCTAAGTTAGGTGCATAGATGGACGTAAAAGTCGGTAAACCATGATTTGTATTTACCATGCCCATATCATCTGTATTTTTGTTTACTTTTTTTCTGTACCTATATATGAAAATATCCAGTTGGAGTTGTTATTATGGTAGTTCTCCTTATAAATCTGTATAGAGTAGATTCACGAAGTTTGAAAATGGTGTTATCATTTTGAGCAATTGGATCTTTTGTCATAATAGAAAGAACTGCAGAATAAATCCCTATCAGTATTAATCTTTTCAATTTAAGTTCTATTAGAAGTGATGTTGATGTATGTAGTACTATATCAGCTTAATTTTAGTTACTATTTGTACAATACATCTTATCAATTTTTTATGTGAGCTCTGTTCTCTTATGATTTATAGCTATACCTTGAACACAGAAAAGAATTGAACTTATTTTTATCTACTCTGAAAAATCTTGATCTCTTAATGGAAGCTGTTAGTCCATGAACACTTTGTGAAATTGTTCATATTTGGACCTATTTCTAGCACCACATTTTGTATTTTAATACTTAGAAAGTTTCTAGGGAAGTTCCTGACCCTCCAAATCATTATTTAAGTATAATTTTTAAAATCTCATATGTTACATATATTTTTCTTTTTTATACTATTCCAACTTTTTTAATACCAATTTGATGGTATTTCTTATTCCAAATGTTTAAGCTCTTACTAATTTAGAACTTACATTTTTTCCTACTATTCTTTCATTATGCCTGTAAGTAAATTTGGCAGTCTGAACTCGTAAAAGTCTAAAACTCTTTTCAAACTGATGTGAATATTCTGTATTTTTAAATTAAACATATATTTCTTTTATAAATTAAAAATATTTTTTAAATGTTTAAATTCATTTTTTCATGGCTTAGTAATACTCCATGGTATACATGTATCACATTTTGTTAATTCACTCTTGACTTGGTGGGCTCTTGGGCTGGTCCCACATCTCTGTGATTGTAATTGAATTACAGTAAACAGTCCAGTGTAGGTGTCTTTTCAATAAATGTTTTTTTCCACCTTTGGATAATCACCCATATGTAGTAGGATGGCTGGATCAAAAGACAGGTCTACTCTTAGCTCTTTGTGGAATCTCCATGCTATTTTCCAAAGAGGCTGCACTTGTTTGCAGTCAGGCTGAGAGTACACAGGTGTCACCTCCTCCCTGGATGGAACTGGAGACCACCCTCCTAAGTGAAGTATCACAAGGATGAAAAGCAATCCCACATGTACTCACTATAATATTGGAATTGATTGATCATCAATAAGGTTCATAGATGGAGATAAACCTCAAAGTAGAAAATCAAGCATGTGAGGGAGGACAGAAGGGCCTGGGCGAAATCATGCCCCATGGACACAGTGCCCACTGTCCAGGTGACAGACACACATGACTCTGACTTGAGCAATCCATGTAACAGCAACATTCATATCCCTGTAATGTTCTAAAATTTAAAATTAAATTCCAGGAAACCAATGAATAACAATTAAATTTGCATGTCTAATGTTAATTAGAACATAGAACAAATAAGAAAGTCAACCAATTTTGTTGAGCAAATTTCAACTTTATCTGTTATAAATCACTTAGCATTCCTCAAAAAAAATAAGGAACTATTAAGGTACTTTGTGCAATTTTAATTGTCCTTTTAAGTAGGTCATGACTTAGATTTTATAAATTGCTTAGCAATATTGGATAAAATTGCTGCGTGACAGAAAGGGGAGATCAGAGGTTGAGTAGATAATGGCCCTCTGACCACCTTTAGAGGTTCTATTTGTTAAGAAAATGCTAACTCCTTGTATAGATAAATCCCCAAATCTTAGTAGCTAAAAGTCACAGAAGTTTATTTCTTCCTGAGTTAAAATGCAAATGCTTCCCCTATTCTGTGGGACCCATGTCGCTTTAATCTGATGAGGCCTCAGTCACCAAGGAACTCTGCCTCTGTCCACAGATGGAGAAAGAGGGAGCACAGAATGCACGGAGACTTCTACTACGTTCCATTCTTAGAGAGTGTTCAAGTGACAAGACTCAAGGTGATGAGAGAAGGAAGGGCCTGGGCATGGAGCCACTGACTCAGTATTTATTCATTTCTGAACAAAACCTCTGGAGTATAGAATGAAATACTTATAGTTAGTGGAAATTTAGTCATTTCTTCTTGGAGATGAAGTAGATTTGTGGAACTTTGGGAAACATTTGTACTTTTGTATTATAATACATGTAGTGTAGTTAAGAGGCCACATCAGAAAAAAACAAATAGCATTTGTAATTTTTTTTAAATTAAAAGTTTAGTTTATTACATCTCAGACAAGAAGCAGTACAATTAAACAAAATATGTTCCTAAACTATTGACATAGTCTTGCCATCGTAATGGTAGCTTGTTTATGCCGGCAGCAAAGAAGCCTGGAGTGCCAGTGGTGATGAAATTGCAAAAGACATTTTTCACAGCTCGTAGAGAATTAATTACTTTTTCTTGCAAGAAGTGTTCCTAAACCTGGAAGAAGTGGTAGTTAGTTGGTGCAAGGTCTGGAGAATATGGTGGATGACAGAGTTTCTAAGTTCAGCTTCTGCAGTTTGAGCAGTGTTTGTGCAGTATGTGGTCAAGTGTTATCTTGCAAGAGGACTGGCCTGTCTCTATTGACCAGTCTTGGCTGCTTATTCACAAGCATCCTCATCATTTCATCTGGTTGGTTGCAGGGGCATCCATTGTAATTGACTCACCAGGTCTCTTGAAGCTGTAGTGGATCATACCAGTGATACTGTTGGCAGGAATGTGAATGGCTGTTGGGAACTGCTAAGGCCCTGGTCTTGGTTGCCGCAGGAAGGAGCCAGGCGTGACGTGGATTAGAAGTACAAGTTTGAAGGAGGCGGGCTAACCTTAAGTGCAGGGTAGCCAGCATTTGTAATTATTGATAGTGTTTTCAGAAAAAGTAAACATGTGATGCATTTTTAAATTGAAATCCTAAATCTGATTTGCTCCTGATAATACATGCATTTTACACTGCACGCTGTTTGATACACACACTGGAGCCAACTATTGGCCGGACCCACACAGTGGTTTTTTAACACTGGTTACATGTTATCATTTGTGGGAATGACTGGCCCCTTCCATCTGAGATTTTCCTTCTGTTGACCATAACTATGGCTGTGACAATGATTTATATCTTAATATACAAATAAAATATTAATGTATAGTAAGCTATGGAGCAACCAGATAATAATATCGAGTATATACTGAAAATTCAAGTTCTTCACAATTACACCTACCACTCCATGGATACTTGAGGGTTGACAGGAACATGTGTAAGGATGTGATGGAAAGTGAGGCTGGGAGTCCCAGACACAGATCAGCCTAACTGGGTCTCATTATCAGAATAATCCTATTCAGCCATACTGAGACACACCAGGTAGTATTTTCTACCGGACAGTATGCTTGTCTTGCTAATTTGAAATTTAAAGCACAAAAGCAATGATAAGAGATAGAACTGATAAGCATTCAGAATAGCCCTCACAATAAAATTATATCACCTTATGAGATTGAATAATATATAAACCTATATAACCTAGGACCCCTGCAATGCATACACAAGCAAAATCTTTTCTAGAGGAATAGAAACAAGATGTATCCTAAACCATCCCAGATTTCCTAAATTAATTATAATAAGATTACCTAGGTGGAATGAAGAGTTAGTTTTCTCATTTAACTGTATAGTGCCCTAAATCCTGCCATGTTTTTATTCTACCTGAAAATAACAGCTTTGAGGACATGCAACAAGGGTGTCCAACCTGCAGCACAAGGGCCATGTACAGATTATTTGAGGACTATTTTGTGTATCTGTGCTGTCAGATATCATGAAAATTATACACACACCTTTTTTTATGCTCATCAGCTGTAGCCAGTGTTTTGGTATTTAATGTGTGGCCCAAGGCAACTGTTACTCTTCCAGTGTGAGGGAGAAAAGAAAAAAATTAGACACCTCTAAGAGATTCTAGCACATATGCAAATGACCCAACTATATTTTTCTCCACATAAAGGTCTGAAAAATGATCCCTTGTGAAGGGAAGGGAGGTTGCTTTGTACAATATCCATTCTCCTAGACTACAAGAAACCTCCATGAAAGCACCACAGGGGTGTCCAACCAGAGGTAAAGCATGGCTAATTTGAAGAATAAAGAATGCAGTTCAATAATACCTGATAAATATTTTTAAATTCTGGTATTATTAAAGTTCTATGGAATAGCCAAACTTTAATTCAAACAATAACATGATTAATCAAAGTTTTGTTATCAATGATAGAGAAGGGACAAAAGTTTATCCCAACCTAGAATGGGTAAGAAATGCTTCTAACCTAATGCCATATGGTATCTTGGTTTCATGTTTGCCAGAATTACATGCTTCTGACTAGGTGTCAGGAAGACAGAGAGCTCACAACGATGTTTGAGGGCTTATTTAAAAACTGGGAATTTCCCCAGTGTGGCAGCTTTCACCTGTAGGGCTGAGGCAGGAGGACAACTTGAGCTGGGAGGACGGGAGGCAGGAGGACAACTTGAGGCTGCAGCCAGCTATGACAAAGCCATTGCACTCCAGCCTGGTGACGGAGCACGACTTGTCTCTAAACGAATTACTGAATAATGAACGTTTCGTGAACGTAGCTATTGCTGCTTCAACAACGGCAGAACACGGATAGCTTTTTCTCACTCAGAACTATTTGCCATGTGGCATGGACTTTAAAAGACCTCAAGATTTAGGTTTGATTTCTTGAAAAAGTATAAGAAAGTTAAGTCCTCCTTTCAGAGGACTTTTGGAAAGTATATCCCTATCTCCAACTGCCCTAGTATCTTATAAACTTTTAAAATTTTGTAATAAAGAGAATAGCTTTAAGTATAATATTCATCTACTCACTCCAAACAACAATTTACTTCTTAGGTTGGTGGTGTTGATATAGAAAGTTCCTGTAAGAGAAAGATTATAGGCAAGACTATTCTAGCAGGGGCCTAAAGAATAATGAGAGAGAGAGAGAAAGAGAGAGTGAGTGAGAGAGAGAGATTTAAAAAGGTGATTCTATGCATGTTTCTCTTTGGCTCCTTTCTTTCTTTCTTTCTTTTTTTTTCTTTTTTGCAGTTTTTGGCCAGAGCTGGGTTTTAAACCCCCCACCTCAAGTGTATGGGGCTGGCACCCTACTCCTTGAGCCACAGGTGCTGACCCAGCTCCTTTCATTTTATCCTGGGAAAATTATTAGAGTTTGGAATTGAGGAAGCTATTCCACAAATCAATAAATATAGAAGCTGATTCAAAACTATTTAGAAGCTAAAATGATTCAAGATTTTTTATTAGTAAAGTCTTCTCCACAAAGTGCTTTATATCTGAAAATTAAATATCCTTTACCTTATAGAATTTTATTTATTTTCAAGTAAGCTAGAGATCATTTTATAGACACTTTTGGGGGCTGTAGTTTTTCTTCTCCAGCTGGCAAACATGGGCTTTTGTATTTATCCTTTCATCTCCCACACACAGACTTAATATTATCCTGCGTCAGACTACTATAGGCTAAAGCACATTTATATTTGCACTGAAAAGGCAAAGTTACAACAGTTTTTCTAAAAGGTCAGTCCTTGAAGGATTATCTAAGGCAGAGTTGAGCCTACAGGAGTCAAAGATCATGCAACTTTTGAGCTGGACCCTCTGTCAAACCAGGCTTCCTGTCAGCATGAGGCTGTGCACAGAAGGAAGGTATTAAGGTACCAGGGTGGAATCTGTGGAATTGCCACCACGGGTCAGAAGCTGAGACACCTGATGTGTGTTCAGAATAAACCCACTGGCCTATTCAATGCCACAATTTAACTGTAATACCAGGTCGTACTGTGCATGGAGTCTGCAAGTCCCTTTGTTTACAACAAAATGCCTTTCCACTAAATAGGTGAGCAGCTGCCTGGATATCATCTCATTCATCCTTATGCTATTCCTGTGAGGAAGGCCAGTGGTAAGGCTCATAATCCTTACCTTGTGAACAGGGGAGATGTCAAAAGATGAAAAGAGTCCTGCTACCGTTATCAGTTGCAGAATGAAAATAGAGCTCATAAGAATATATCTCCAAGATAAATGCTTTTCCCTTACAGACACATTTTCATGTACAGGCACATAAAGATTACAATCCATGTATGACTTTAAATGTTTGACTTGACCTGCATGATTCAGTTCTTGATTGTCTTCAAAGAGTCTCTGTATTTAGTGCCACTATAAGTGCAGCCAACTGCTCCGTGATGTCAGAGCCCTGCTGCTGGTCCCTGGTCTGCGACATCAGAGCCCTGCTGGGGTCCGTGTTGGCTGCTGTACGCCAGTCTCAGCCCATACAGTCTTCTGGGCAGGTTTTAAAAACCCAAATGTTCAGGCCATATCCTAAAACAATCAAATTAGACTCTTTGGAGGAAAGACCCAAGCCTCTGTAATTTTACAAATTTCCCAGATTGGTCCAAAGTTCACCAACGTTGAGAAGGAACCCTGTCTTAAACGAAATTAAAGGTATATTCCCCTGACTGCCTTTGTAATCATCTGAGAGCTTGCATGGTATACCAATCCCTGATTCTGTCCCCAAACTAATATATTTAGAATCTCTAGGGATGATCCCCTGGGATGGGAATTAGTTGAAATCCAGGACCTTGTAATTTATACAGCAAATTACCAGGCCTTCACCTTTTTACTGAATTGACTTTGCAACAATAAGAAAATTAGCCCCAGTAAATTCAGCAAACTACTAATTTTTGTAAAAATTGACAGTGATAATTTACTTCCTGAAAGCTATCATATTTTTCTTCACATTTGAACCTCACACTTGACTTATTAAGTTTTAATTTGATTACCCTGTATGTATAAAATCTATTAAATACCAATTAACATTTCAGATATTATCTTTTTACATTATCATTATAATTTTTATACAAAATTCCTCATTTGGTTAGAAATTTCTAATCCTGAAAACATATGACTTTTTTTTCCAGTGCCATTTAGTTAGAGAACTAAAATAGAAACTCCCTAAAACCAATTCAACCAAGTGGATTCTATTCCTTCAGCCCCCATTTTGTAATTATTCATTGTCACAAAAGTCAAAGCATCTGAGGAATATTGTACTTGAATACTCAGGAAGGAAATTGTTGCATAAATAATTAATGCTCTGAAAGGTTAAATTTAATTTGAAAGTAGGTGATTTTTCTTTTGCCGAGGTTACAGTCATTGGAGGTGAATAGTCTGATAGACTTATTTATTGAAAGAAAAATTAATGCTAATGGGTAGATTTTATATTATGCGGATTCACTAATATAATGTCTGTCTGATAATCAGCTGTGAAGAGAAAAAATATTGCTGTGGGTTAAAATTTTTGTACACGTTTATGGGATACAGAGTGAAATTTTGATACATGTGTAATGTATAGCAATCAAACAGTAATTAGCATATTTATCATATCAAACATTTATCATTTCTTTGTGTTGTGAACATTCAAACCCTTCCTTTTAGCTTCTTGAAAATATACAATAAGTTATATTTAATCATAGTCACCCTGCAATGCTGTAGAACACCACAACTCACTCTTCTGACCTAGTTATAATTTTGTGTTTGTTAACCAGCCTCTCCCCACCTTCCTAATCTTTCGAGCCTCTAAAATCACAAAATTCTGGCCAGGCAACGTATCATTACAGGCTCATGCTTGTAATCCTGGAATTTTGAAATTAATAGCAAGAAAGTTTATATAACTCCCTTGTATTAACTGAGAAGGTTTATGTAAAGATGGCTGTTTTATACTGCTCTATTTTGAAAAATAGTCATAAAATTGTAAGGACAAACCTTTAGTTAGAAGGATTACTTGAAGGAAAAATAATTCAAATGAATTTTTCTGTGACATTATATGAATTACTGGGCCAATTTATTGTTAATGCTAATTGTATCAAAGTGCATCAAAATTTATTAGTGAATAGCATTTGGTCCAAAATTTTGTTCATGCAAATTTTATAACACTGAATTCATAACATATCTTATCATGTTCATAGTATAAGTTATTAGGATATAGTCAAAGAAGTTAGATTTTTTAGTCAGTAAGACATTGTGTGACATTTAGAAAAAGTAGGGCTTCATCTTTCTCAATTAAAAATGTGTTTCCTCACCATGGATATATATATTTTTTACATTGAACAGTAGTGCAGGTTGAGCACCCCTAATACAGAATCTAAAATGCTCCCAGATCTGAAAGGTTTTGATCAGCAGCATAGAAAATGAAATAAATGCTCACTGATAAATAGTAAATGGTTCTCATCAAGAGTATTCTTTTATTTCCATCTGAAGAATACACCAAAGAAACCTCTTAGTTCTATTTCACTTATATACAAACCATGGAAGTTTCCATAGCTTCTAACTTTCTGTGGCTTCTCTAAGGTCATTTTGAAATGGATGAGTTAGGAAATGTCCTTGATAGATAGCCTAAGGGGATGCAACCTAACTATTCACTAGTAACAGCTTGAGAGCTATGAAAATTGAGCAATTACACAAGGAAAATCTTCGTCAAGCCCCAACCTCTGTCCTCTGTCATCTCCATAGAGACTGGAAGATTAAAAAAAAAATCATGTGTACTGGCTAAATAAATGTCTGTAAACATTATGGATAGAAAGGACAACGATGATAAGCTATGTGAATGTTTTTCTAACTTTGTAAGTCTTTGGTTTGTATTTACATGTGATACTTAATATCTGGAAAACTTGAGGCCCACCTCAGGTCTTCTTGATGGGTGTAGAATCAAATGGCAAACCAAGAAAAACCTGGTGCTCAGGACCCAGCCATCAGTGGAATGAAAAATGGGACAAGGTCTCATAAAAGAAAAGGAAAGAAATGGAATCAAGAGTTCAGGTGATGAGACCAAAAATAAACAAGCCAAAGTACTGCTCTTCCTTTCAAACTGGATGAGAGTGAGGGCGAAAGGGGACAGGAATGTTTGGAGCTGTGGATGAAACACATTTGTAAGTTGAGAGATCATATGTGCAATTGTCTCTGCTAAGCCAGAGAGAAGCTTGCTGTTGAAAGAGCAGCAGTGGGTGAGCAGATTCTTTAGGGAGGTGTCACAGGTCTAGAGTGTGTCCAAAGGGTTTCAGAGGGAGGGGGAGCCGCTCTGGGAGATGGGGGCCAGGCCACCAGTGTGGGTGGTGCCTTTACAATTCATGAAGGCTCTACCCTCTTGAGCAAAGCTCACCTCTGAATACTACCACACACGAGTTTGGGGGATACAGAAAAGTATACAGCAATGGAATTAAGCCACCCACCCACCATAGTTTTTGAAGATTGTTAAAGATGAAAACAACTTATGAAGATCTCTGATTAGATACTTGGTAGGTACAGTTTCTACAATCACTATGTATTTGTTTTGTTTACTTTTTACTACATAATCTAACAAAAAACAATGTTGCAAATAATTTTACTTTACCTCTGAGAAATAATTCTCAATTTGAAAACATAGCATCATATATTTTCCCATCTGCATGTAGCTAAATATTTTTGTTTGTGAGGCTAATAATAATATTTTAAAGTGAAAATTGCTACAACCATCATTTATTTGGCCATCACTAAACACCAGATACGGTATTACATATTTTTCAAGTAATTCTCATAATCAAATATCAGTCAATCTGCATATAAAATTTAATTTGCTAATAATTTTATTTCCCTTAGAAAATAAGAGTTTGGCAAGGCTACGAAATTTACCCAGATGACACAGCTGCAGACTGTTGGTGCAGAGACTGAGACCCATCACTTCAGACCATGAGCTTCTCACCATTGCAATACTCCAGGCAAACAGTTTCCCTATGAACAAACCCTCAAGATGTGTCACTAAGAAAAACGTTTCATGGGCAAAGGAATATGTGTTTTCCTTCCAGGGCATTGCCAAGATTAATCACGTTAGGAAATGCTCAGAGATTTCCTATAGACTTTGAACTTTTCAAAGGTATTTGAATAGAAAATTCATTTTTTAAGAAGGATTTTGAATGAGTAGATGACAAGAAACCTTAGCATGGATATATTAATATGATGTAAAGTAAATATGATAACAAAAAGGAAATGCTGTGATGTGTTATGTAGTCTCACATGGTATTCACAGTAACACTGCCTGCAGTTAGATATTCTACTACAGATACCGTTCCAGATCACTGATTCTGGATAAGAACAGCATAACTTGGGAGTCGAAAGCAAAAGGAGGAAGGGGGAATGTCTGAGGGCACCATGTTGACAGTGACAATGTGAGTTCAAGAAATAAAATTGAGGGGAGGGCTGCCAAAATACATTGATGTGTTCTAGAGTTTCTTTTTCTATAAATTTTTATTACTAGTATCATGGATAAGTTTGAAGAATATTATGTTTAGTGAAATAAATGAGGCACAGAAAGGTAAATACCACACGTTTTCACCCATATATGGAAGCTAAAAAGGTTTATTTCATAAAAGTAGAGAATAGAATGGTGGGTGCTAGTGGTGGGGAGAGGTGCACAGCCAAAAGCTTGTTAATTAATACAAAAGTATAGCTAGAGAGTAGGAGTGCAGTCTGGTGCTATGGAATACTATGAGGTGACTATAATTTGCAACAACTTATTGTATATTTTCAAGCAGATAGAAGAGCAGATTTATTTATTTATTTTTGAGACAGAGCCTCAAGCTATCCCCCTAGGTAGAGTGCCATGGCATCACAGCTCAAAGCAACCTCCAACTCCTGGGCTCAAGTAAGTCTCCTGCCTCAGCCTCCCAAGTAGCTGGGACCACAGGCACTCACCACAGCACCTGACTATTTTTTGGTTGCAGCTGTCATTGTTGTTTCGGCAGGCCCGGGTTGGATTCAAACCCACCACCTTAGGTGTATGTGGCTGGCGCCTTAGCCGCTTGAGCCACAGGCGCTGAGCCAGAAGAGCAGATTTTGGATGTTTCAACACAAAGAAATGATAAACATTTAAGGTGACAAATATGCTAATTACCCCGATTTGATCCTTAAACATTGTATACATGTGTGGAAATAGTACACTGCATCCCATAAATGTGTGCAATTATGTGTCAATGTAAAAAATATTAAATAATTATAGTAATATCACATGTTGATGGTATTATCTGGCCTTAAAAGCATTATTTCATCATTAATTCTGAAATGTTATTAATATAATCTTGAAAGAAGCCAAATAGTTAGTTTGAAAATTTAAGGGTTTCATGGCAACATAACTTCATTTATTTCTTTATTTTATTATTTTATTTTTGTTAAGCAGGCTGGGTTTGAACTCACCACCCCTGGTGCTCGGGGCTGGTGCTGTAACCACTGAGATACAGGCACCAGGCCAGCAATGTAACTTTAAATTGTGTTGTTCTATTAAAATCAGAAGTACCCCAAACCTTCACTGAATGTATTTAAAAATATGTTTCTTCATTTCTCTCTTCCACAAGCCAAAGCATGGAGAATATAGTGATCTGTATGAATAGCTACTTCATCCACTGCCCCTGTGCAGGATGACAGACTCTGCTAGTCCCCAAACATAAATAACAGAATCCAGAAATAGTCTTGAACTCCCTTTACAAGGAATAAAATTTGCTATTAAATGAAAGTAGATTCTCTCTGCAGTTAAGCTAAGCCTTTATTTCACCTCTGAGAAATAAACTGGCTAAAGTAAAACTGGGTTACAGTGTCAGTGCGTGACATTCAGTGCCCTCCAGCCACGCCGTGGCCACAGAGTGGTGCCCTGCTAACTAATGTCCTTGTCAGGTCACAAGGGAGCACTCAGGGAAGGGCGGTGGTAGTTTGCTCCTTTCCACACTGGACAAATAAATCAGTGGCCATGGATTATTTGGGGGATTTTTAACATTCATTTCAGAAGTAATTCCACACTGAAGAAGTGTTTTCTTTTATATTTTTTCACACTGTTAGAATTTGCCTTTGGCAGTAAGAGAAAACCGTAAATTATATTTAACCCACTCTTGAAAAAACAGAACAAAACAAAACTTGCCATAGTTATGTTTTGCTTGGTCACAACTTTGGGCTTAAAAGAATTCTAAGAAAAATATATATTTTTTTCTTTTGCCCAGATAAAGGCAGATGGCATTGAGTATATTTAGGGCTTCCAGAAACAGTTTTCTATAGCATTAAAAGTAAATCTACCATTTGCAATTTATTGTCTACTTAAATCTATTTAATTTACATTTAACAAGACACCTCTTATTCTTGTGAGTTAATTAAAGGGCTAGTGACTATTACAAGGATACTAATTGAAATGCAATAAATAAGATAACTGAGCTGGTGTATAATTAGCCGAATTTACATAAGTAATAAACACCGTATTGCAGTCTTCTAGAATGGAGTTGAACTAATGCTGATAGTCTGATAATCTCATGGAAGAATAAGTGTCTCAGCATTTAATTACCATAAAACAAAATAGCTCTGATAAACTAATTGTATATAATTTTTTAAAGTAACTGTTAAAAGAATAATGTAATGATTATGCCTTATGTGGTCTTTCTAACATTATCATGATCTCTGTTATCTTTTCGACACACATTTTTTTAAGAAGAGAAAGAATTCGGAGAAGAGGCAAAGGACAGCTTGAACCCTTTTAGCAGTGGCCATTTTTGCGTCCTCTGTTGTGGAACACATTCCCTTTATCACTCCTACACGTGGTACTCAGGTTGAGACATGTTTCCCTGAGACCATCACACAACAGTGTCACCTTCCCTAGAAATTCCAAGTTCCTCTCAACTCCCTTACTTAGGATGGATCTATAAATGTAAGGTATCATTTAATAGAAAATGCATAGTTCACAGTTGTTAAAGAATTTCAATAGTAATTTTTTTAGTGCATACAAATCAGTCTGTGGGATGTACTAATGTGTCATGAAAATTCTGTTCTGTGTATTGTTTTGGTGAAGTAATATTCTCGGTTCAAGTAAGCAGTCATAATACAGTAAATTCTAACATGAATGCATTCAGAAAAGCCATAGAAAGCCAATAGCAAATCAAAGTATTTTAGAATCTCATGTGTGGTAATTAAAAAAAATGATTTCTGCTCTGATACATTTTTGTTAAAATATATAATTATTTTTCCTTTTTGAGGTTTTTTTTTTTTTTTTGCAGTTTTTGGCTGGGGCTGGGTTTGAGCCTATCACCTCTGATATATGGGGCCGGCGCCCTACTCCTTTGAGCCACAGGGGTGACCAGAAATTGCATATTTTTAATAAGCTGAATAAACGGTAGAATATTCTGAGAGTGTTGCATTTGGAATGTTATTTTTTGAGTAGCCAGTGATCTATATGTACATTTTATCCATTTAAATTTTTCATGAATATTTTCATTTGCTTTACTCAAAACAAAAATAAGAGTTTTCAGTAAGAGGAAATAAAACATGACAGTAAGACTGAATAAAATTAAATCCACAACCTCTAAGTAAGACATACTATAGCCACCGAACATACTGATGGTGTCAACAGGCAGTCTGGAAGCAAACTGACCGAGATAACTATTTCTAAAGAAATTATAGCTGGGTGCAGTGGCTCACGCTTATAATCATAGTAGTCTGGGAGACTGAAGTGGGTGGATCACCTGAGCTCAGGAGTTTGAGACCAGCCTGAGTAAGAGTAACACCCCTTTCTCTACTAAAAATAGAAAAAAAAAATCTAGCTGGCCATTTTGGCAAGTGCCTGTAGTCCCAGCTACTAGGGAGGCGGAGGCAGGAGGATCTCTTGAGCCCAAGAGTTTGAGGTTGGTGTGAGCTATGATGCTATGGCACTCTACCAGAGGCAACTGAGTGAGACTCTGTCTCAAAGAAAAAAAGAGAAGAAAGAAATTATAGTATTTTAGAAGAAATGTTTAAGAGATGACAGCCTTACATACAGAGAAGTTTTGGGGGCGTCCGGGTTCAAGCATACTGAAAGTTTCTGTTGCTAACACTGAAGTTATAAATTAACTCCACTCTGTTTAACTCACATGTAACAATATAATTTCTGGAACATTATCCTTATGCTAAACACAATTATTCAAATCTTCACAAACAATGAAACACAAAACATGTATTTTAACTTTTGAACACTATTGAGAACAGACTAATTTGATATTTTCCTGAACAATTTTCCCTTCTAGTTTGGTTTCTCATCAGCATTTTCTGTGAGGATAATTTTTGCTATGAATATTTTCTTTTTATTTAGAAAAAAAGCCCTTTTGTGTTTACAGATTCTCTATAAAGATTTTATTGTGTAATTGACCAGTACCAAGGTACAAACATTTAAATGTCTGAAAAAACGACATGTTTACAAACAGCTGGGAGATCTGGAAATATATGTATACGTGTGACCTGTAAGTAACTGAGGTGGACTGGACACAATCGAAGGTTCCTCACTCCTATCGAGTAAACTAAACAATCAATCTGTTCTAATTATTCTCATACTTTCTCTTATTTGGAAGCTTGGGTACACCAAGTCTAGGCTCTTACATTACGCTTCTTCTGAATATTGCTGTTTGGCTTTTAAGTTTATGCATAGAAGTAATTTTCTAAATTCACCAGAAAAAAATAGCATTTCCTAAATCTTAAGTTCTGTTATATTCTCTTAACCTTTTGCCATCTGTGATGAGAGCTTGCAACCACATCAGAATAACGGAGAGCATGTTCAGAACTGCGAGGCACTCTGTTACAACAATCATGATTTCTGTTTGCCTTTCAAGCTAAGAAAATTTCAAATATTATTTGTATTGTATAAATAACATATTTAAAAGCAAAAAATCATTGTTTTCTTATTTTTAATGACAGATCGATATAAGAATTTTAGAAAAACATTTAATTAGAACTAAAATTGGGAAAGGCCATTTCAATATTATAGCAGGATGGGTAAACTATAGGTTTAGTCTTAGAAATTTTATAAACGCTATAATGTGAATTAATTATTTTTATAATTTTCAGCCAAAGTTGATATTTTGGTTTTACTCTGGTTATTACGATTGCTGTAAAGTGACTAAATCTTATGGTGTTGATACAGGGTCTCCCTTTTCGGGGCTGGATAGAGACTGCATTTTCTAGGCCTGGGTGAGCTCAGAAATCAGAGTCATCACAGACCCCATCTCTAGTCACAAACAGGCCCTGTCCAGGACTAATCCTCTGGGCTCACGTGAGACCACTAAAAAAGCACCCTGACTGGTGTCCCCTCTCGGGGGGTCCTCCTGGAGTGTGAAGCACACACCTTACGCCTCACCTGGGGCAAGGACTGCAAGGACTGCTGTGCTTTGCTATAATTATGATTATTTTCTGCCTGTAGGCCCCTGGCCAATTGTGACATGTTTCAGACATAGATTCCCAAACCCTCCTGTCCACAGGGTAGAAAAAGCTGTGTTTATACCCTTTGACAGAAGGCCCATGGTGGGGGGGGGAGGGGACTGCCCAGAACCAGAGGTTCTGTTCCCTTCTTCATTTATTTATCTCTTTATCTTTCAATAAAATCTGTCCTTTTGCTTATTCATGTGGTCCATGAACTCATGTCTCAACTCTCCA
>NW_003852525.1:401475-403498 GCF_000181295.1 Otolemur garnettii
CCATCGTTTATAGTGAAAAGAACCTAATATAAATTAGTTAGTTCCTGAAGTGATCAATTGTTGCATTCATTTACTCCCAAAATACATATCATTTACCCATTGTACACATAACATTTGGCCTCACCTTATAGGACCTTTGAAATTCTGTGGAGCAATTATACATCTCAGAAAGCCAGTGGGAGAGATGATTAATAGATTCACTTTATTGAAGATCCAGATTAAAGTTATTCATTTTTATTTAGAAAATACAGAAATGTAATAAATAATATATCCTGACAAAAATATTATTTAGTGCCGGGCCATTTGTATTGTTTATTCACTTACTGTATCATTTATTTCAGTTTGTAAAAATACTCTTGAAACACTGACAAGCAAAATATTGGACTAATTTGTGGTGGCATCTCACTGACACCCCTCCCGGAGACAAATGGTACTAAAAACCAAAGTAAGTAATTCCAGACAAAGGGTCATAAATTTACAGTTTAAACTTTTGCCCAAAAAGCAGCACTATTGAAGCTTTAGACAGTTCATTACAATGATAAGTTGAAGTTAGAGTGGTTCCGTAATTTTCTAGTCATTTGGAGCAGTTATCCAGCAATTTTTGCTTGAATACTGAGGCGTATCTTCTGAGACTACCCATCCTACTGAACTGCATCTTATCACAGGAAAAGGCAGGTTCTTTCTAAGTCAGAAATGTATTTATGTGCTACATTGACAATATGTTGGCACTAACATTTATGGGACTTGAAAAATTTTATGATCCTGCACAATTTATACAGATATGAGATTTATTCAACCTCTTTTACCTTTTCCATTTTATACATAACATCAACTTAGGTGAAAAAATACATTTAAATACATTTTTAATTATATAGCAGTCATTACTCTAGCTTTAAGGAAAGGAAAAGCAGACAATATATGCTCAAACACTCAGATCATTATAGGTATCTTTTGCATTTTGAAAGACATTACAAGCTTTTTATCTGCCACAAGTGTCACCCACAAGTGCTCTGTTTAACACAGGGGTATGTCTGCATTCAGAAATTTGCACATTCATGAGTTGTGCATAAGTATCCTATGAAATGTTCAGACTGCCTGTGTCATCTTCCAGAGCAACTACAACCAGAGCACTCTCCTGGTCCAGCACTCTCCTGGAATAGCAAATGGAAATTCATTCTTTACAAGGGACTATTACCGTAGAACAATTGCTAAAAATTTAAACCAATAAAAAATAACCATTGGCTAAGTAAATATGGTGGCTGAAAATTTTTTCTAAATATTATTATGCTTTATTAAAATTCATAAATGAGTGGGCAGATTGAGAGATCTTTAACAAGATTTCATTTATATGATTTTTCTGAATTTGACATAGTCATAAGTGTCATACCTGGGGTATGCATTATGTCACTTAGAGGAGGGAACCCCAAATTCCAAGTTTACCTTAAGGTTTTATACCATGAACAACTCCTGAAATGGAATATTTATTTTAACTGGTAATTATATGAACACATGTGCACACACACACGTGGAATAATGACAAAAATTCCATTGAAATAGAACTCTAGTACAAGTCCTGAAATTGCATAGCAATAATGTACTGTGTCTTCATACTGAACACACTTGCATGTTAGTTCTGGCTCTTTTAGATAAAACATTGGCCAAAGTATTGAAATTTCTTCTAAGTTTTGGGCCCATCTCAAAAGAGTAATTAGAATGCAATACATATGTGAACCAGAATCATGCCCTACTGAGTTTTGCTTGGCTTGATCTATTCAAAATCGCTAGAAGCTGGATTTGTTAAGAATTCGACCATAAAAAAAGGACATAACAGGCTCTGTGCCCATGGCACAGTGGTTACACTGAGGCTAGCAGGTTCGAACCCAGCCCAGACCTGCCAAACAACAATGACAACTACAACAGAAAATAGCTGGGGTCTGTGGCAGGCACCTGTAGTCCCAGCTACCTGGGAGGCTGAGGCAAGAGAATAGTTTAAGCCCAAGAGTTGAAGGTTACTGTGAGCTAT
>NW_003852525.1:403547-452089 GCF_000181295.1 Otolemur garnettii
AAAAAAAAAAAAAAAAAAAGTCAACAAGCTAAACATATCGTCAATCACAAAAGCTATACATTCCCCATATTTGACTGACTTTAAATTAATCATAGGATTGCCTCAGAAATATTTTTATCATGTTGAACTTGTACAAGATTTAGATGCTTTGCAGAGATATAATAAAAGATGACAGATTAATTAAACATTGGAGATGGGCCAAAACACAGATACCTTCCCATCACAGGGTTCGGCAGGAGCCTGCATCCCAAGTGTTCATCTCAGCTGTATGAAAGTTCACAAACTAATTAGGATCATGCTGGATGATTGGTTATTAACTTACTCACATAATTTGGATTCAGTGTTTAGGAAAATTAGTATGACACTGAAATAGAATACAAATATTTATTGATGAAGTTAGTGTTCACCCACACAAGCAGGGTATTTATTTGTTTCTTGCAAAATTTCACTTAAATAACAGAAGCAGCATGAAGGGAGAGCAAAGTCATAAAAATCCTCCTCACAAGACACAATGAGCCCCAAGTAAACTTAAGAGGCCACAAGTTTCTAAGTTTCCTCCCAGGAAAGCACTGATGAGGCGTTTTAGTATCTTTTACCTGAGCCTCACTAGATTAGTGATTTCTGATGCACTGAACAATCTGAATCATTATTATCCTTGTACTGTGCAGAATTCTAGGAATTTCCTGGAATCTTTGTAATGACTGGGTCAGATTATAATTTTTATATTTCCCTTTCCCTCTTGTTCTACGTCCCCACCCTTCCACTGGAACAAAGTCTCCTTGAGGACAGCTGTGTTCTATGTTTTGGTCTGACAATAGAATTTAGAATCAGTAATTATCAAGAAAACTCATTGAATGTTTACGAAAAGTTAATAAGAGAGTATATCAATTTGTTGTCAATGATATACCTTAAAACATTAAAACTTAATTTATATTATTATAATTGATAACGAATTATATAAATCAAATTTTAAATATGCTTGTTTCTTTTTTTGCCTAGTTCAGTCACCATATGGACTTTCAGACTTACCTTCATTCTTACACATACTCTAAATACCAACTATATTGTCCACAATGGCTTCTTTTTATTTTGAAGTGTGGTCAAGTCTCATTTCTGTGGACCCATGCTATGTTAATGACTTTATATTAATAGATTACTTCAAAGGGATTATAAAAAGAAGGAGTAAATCACACAAAAAGTCATTTATATACGCTACTTAGAATCTCTCCACTCAAAGGCATGCATGTTTTAGTAGGAATTTGTAACTACACCCGGCAGTAGAGAGAAAATGATCTCTCTGCATGACCCTGTGTTATGAGACAAATGAACCGATTTTGAGTCCCAAATTGGGAGAACGCCTTCAAGTCAGTCTGAGAAAAATAAAAACAATTTGGGATAATGTGTGATCAGCTTCCATTTGTCCACCTCTAGTATAGTATTAATTTTGTGGTGAAAGGGCTCTGGCAGAGAGGAGCAGAATGAGGTCACAGTCGGCAGGAGCCGGGCAAGATGTGCCCACCCTGAGCATCAGGGCAACACCTGGCTCTGTCTACTCCAGCCAAATCAATCTCTTATCAAAAAAAAAAATACTTCAGATACAGAGGGAGAGAAAGCAGAGGATTGTAAGTTATTTACTGCCAAGGCAGTGATGTATTATAAATTAACTGTTTGGAATGTCAGCATCTCTATTCAGAAATATATCTGTATATCTATCTATCTATCTATCTATCTATCTATCTATTATCTATCTACCTACCTACCTACCTATCTATACACAAACATTTATCTATAAATGTGCTATCTCTTTATGGAAATGTCTATGTATGTATATATCTGTAGCAACACCTCTCTCAATCTCTCTGGGTTTTTTGTTTGTTTTCCATATGCCCTCTTCAAAAGCTGGGATGTCCTTAAAAGAATTAAGTAATCTTAATGTATTCTTTCCTTTATTTCCTTTTGTTTCCTTTCAATGTTTTATTAAGAAAAGAACACATGTTTTTTTCCCTAAGCAAGAGTAAGTAATGAGTATTTATATCACGCTTGTTGGTATCCTTGAGCATGGCAAACAGTAGCTAAATTAGTGTTTGATTCTATCAATTATTTATTTCTTGAATAAATATTCTGAGATACTGAGCTATGTCCAAGATAGTTACTACTGTGTGGCGAGTGAGCTTAAGCTAATGGCGTCTCACTTTTCTTTCATTTATAAAATAAAAACATGAATATTCCTACTTACTAAGTGTGTTAAAACGATGTAATGAGCTACTACATGGAAAATTCTCAGAAAAATGTCTGCCAGTTAGTAAGTCCTGAACATTTGCTATAAGTGCCCTGATAAAATATTTTTTGAGTTAAAAATATCAGGTCTAATCTTCTTATACCATACTCTGGGGTTTTATCCAAACTGTTTTCATTTATTAGATACCACTTGGGGGTAAAAGACAAGTATTAATCAGGAGTTTAAATATTTTTATATAACACAATACTACTTTGATATACTCAATTCTTTATCTTTTTCAAGGCTTTTTTTTTTCACAGCAGGAATTTTAATATTATGGATTTGCCATTTTAATGCCTTTTCTCCCTGTTTTTTTCTATTATCATAAGCTTTTTAATCCTTCAGGTCCTTGAGAGCTGTTACACATCTTTGATGTCACCTTACAGGTGATTGCGCTGTATACACTTTTGAGGATCCCTGAGAAATGGCTGAAGACCAGTGAGCAAGTTGCTGAGCTATAGAGGGTGTGAGATGAGAAAACACCATATCAGAAACACATGTGCCATCTCTGGTTTCCAGAGGGGTATGAAAACTAAACAGCAAAAAGTTTTCATTCTGGGTAGAAGGTAGGAAACTTGAGATGTAGTAAATTTTTTTTGATTTTGATAAAATTACTAAATTATCTGGGCCACTATCTTACTATCTTGCAAATGAAGACATGCACTTAGTAAGGTGCAATTCAATTCTGACATTTCTTTCTTTTCTTTTTTTTTTCTTTTTTGGCTGGGGCTGGGTTTGAACCTACCACCTCCAGCATATGGGGCCAATGCCCTACTCCTTTGAGCCACAGGCGCTGCCCTAGTTCTGGTATTTCAATACTTGCTTTGCTGTGCTTGCCCCAAGACTGCCTTTACTATTAACTCTGCTAAGTGTGCAGTGACACCATTACTCCCATTTTTCAATGTTTTAGTTGATAATCCTTATAGAAAAGTAAAAAGAAAAAAGGAGCATAAAATATTCTAAATCTTTTGTAGTGGAGAGAAGGGAACACTTCTACACTACTTGTGGGAATGCAAGCTAATTAAGACCTTTTTGGAAAGAAGTTTGGAGAACACTCAAGGAACTAAAAGTAGACCTACCACTCGATCCTGCAATTCCTCTACTAGTTATATACCCAGATGTTCAAAAATCATTTTACAACAAAGACATTTGCACTAGGATGTTTATTGCAGCCCAATTCAAGGTATGTGGCACTTTGAAGCCAAGGCTCTTAGTCCTTTTCTTCAAGCCCCTTTTCTCATTAAGCTCACTGTGCTGGTGTAGGTCTATCTCAGTAGGTCTCTTAGAGCAAAACTAAGAAAGGTGGCTTATGCCGTCCATGAGTCCTGTGCCACCAGGGCAACTGTTCTTAAGTTATTTCAATAAAGTGGCCACTGGTGACAATGTGATTTCCATGTAGCACTACTATATATGAAGATCTGCTTGATCTCACACAAGTTCTGAATTTCAGATCCTGTGACAACTTTATTCTCACTATAATTAATAATATTTCAATCTGTTTTTTTTCCCTTCAGTCTCCACTGTTTAGTTAGCATGAGATGGGCCCTAAGGGACTGATTATCCCTGAAAATGGAAAGAAGGGAATCCCTGAGCTTCCAAAGGAGACAGCCAGATGCAGCCCGCCTTCCCTTTGATCATTTTATTTCAATTTACATCTTCATTCATTCTAATGAGTTCTAAAATGAGGCTATAAATGCATTTGTTTCCAAATAATCCATTTTTATAATGTCCGTTGAGCAATCTCTGCCTTTATTGAAAATGTTAATGTTTTATTAGGTTCTGTTGAGTACATATTGATCACAAGAAAATTGGTCATACTGGGATGTAGAAATTTATGATGTTATTAATAAATACAGAGGTTTAATTAAAGTATTATATGGATGTGTGGCACTCTGCACCCCAGTACTTTATGTTACTTAAGATCTCATGTGGTAAATTTCTATATGAGAGAAGATGTCGTGTGAGGGTGGGTGGTGGGACAATAAACTGTAAATGCCACTCAGAGATCACTGGAACCTGTGTGTGCATCACACATGGCAAGAGGCAAGGAATCTTCACAAATGTGAATAGGGGGTAGATTTGGAGATGGAGGAATTATCCTGGATTATCTGGGTGGGTCCAAACTAATTATAAGAGTGAGCCTGTAAAAGCAAGAATCTTTTCTAGCTGAGGTAAGAGAAATAAAACAATGAAAGAAGTTCCCAGGAAATGCTGGGTATGAAGACAGAAAAAGAAGATCAGAAATAGGGACAGCCCACAGCAGCTAGAAAAGGTGGGGAACAGATTCATCCCTAAACAATTAGAAAAGAACACAGTAGATTGCTTGAAATCTGTAAGGCATGGCTGACTCACTAATCTTAAGATAAATTTGTGTTGTCTTAACTGTTAAATTTGTGATGATTTGTTAAGGCAGCCACTAAACATTAAAGCAGTGAATAATTTACATGAGAATAATAAATAAATAATAAATAATAAATAATAATAAATTATCAGAGGAGAGACCTGTGAAGGCATTTTGCAGTCTCAAGAATGAAGGAGAAATCTCAGAGAGCCAGCTGCAAAAGTGGACCTGGGTGTCTGGGACCCAACTTCCCCTGCCTAATACTGAGTTTCAAATGAACAGGGTCATTTATACACAAAATATAAACCGAAGAAGAAATGTGATCTTGCATTCTCAATTTTGGGAGAAAGACTGAGGTGAAGGGTCTTCCATGGTAAACAAAACAAGACGCACAGAACTTGGGAAATTTCCAAGTAAGATTGTAATCTGTTTATCTCAGCGATATCCCTGTAATCAGTGACAATGAACTGTGTGTTCCTGGATCTGATTAAAAGGGACCTGGATGTGGAGGCCCTGAGTTCATTCTGATGTGGGTTGTTTCAGGCTGGACGTTTAGCAGGTCGGAAACTTGCCCTGAGTTTCTTGCTCTCTGCCCTTTCTTGCTGCCAATATTTAATGTGTGTGTAGCATAGTCGGGATTAGGATTGAGAAATCAGCAAATGTTTCCTAAACTCTGTTCCCCTTGTTATTTTTTTTTTCTTTCATGGAATTTTTTCTCATTCTTGATCCAGTGCCAGTATTTCCAGCATAGCATCTTTATAATAATATGGTTTAATATTTACTAAAATGTGTGACCACAGTCATTATTCAGCTGTTCTGGATTTTCTAGTTATGCTTATGTGTTAGTCTTCAAAATACATTTTAGAATCAATTTGACATCTTCAAATAAGAATGATAAAGATGATAAATGATAAATGATAAATGATAATTATGCCTGTCGGTATTTGAGACTTCACATCTTTTGTATTTACCTAGATGGATTTGGAGAACATCCTAAGTAAAGTATCACAAGAATGAAAAAGCAAGTATCCAACATACTCAATACTAATATGAAACTAGTAGATGAACACGCCCATACAAGAGAAAAGGCACAATTAAATTTAGGTGGAGGAAGCGAGAGGGGGAAGGGAGCTTGGTAATCTTGTACCCAACAGGCGCAATGTTGGGGTACATGGCCCACCTGCTGGGTGAAGGACTCAACTACAACTTGGACTTTGCCTAACAAACGCAAACTGTGTAATCTTATTGTTTGTACCCATATAGTAATCTGAAATTAAAAAAAAAATGATTGGAATGGAGTGAAGTTGGATAGCGAAGCAGGTTACTATAGAAAGGTAATGAGGCCAGCTGGAGGGCTCCATGGCCTCTGTAAGGTTCCGGCTTCCACTGGGCAGGTGAGGAACATGGCAGGACTCGAGCAGAGGAGTCGCGTGATCTGACTCACTCTGGCTCCAGTGTGGACTGGATTAGGAAAGTGGCAGTGGAAGAGAAGTTATATTTCAATGATATTTAATAATATTTTAATAAATTGCTATGTTGAATTGGGAAAGTATATTCACAAAGATTTATCAATTAGCACAAAAATGGTTTGGGAAGAGCTTAGGGTATTGATGAAACTACTGTCAGTAGAGAGGCTCCATGAGTTACATCTGGGCCTTCTCCTATTTCCCCTCTTGTCGCTCTTTCAGCCTTCTTCTATATTTTAGTACCAAAATAGTTACAATTTGTTGAAAATGCTTTATGCAGCACATTTCTTTGTAGCAGTTTCCATGGAGGGTGATCATGGGCCCCTGTGAATGCAACCGGTGTGGTTTTTACCTTTCTCCATTTTGTCCTCTAATTTGGGAAAGAAAGAATAGACACATGAAAATCATTCAATCAAGAATGAAATGAGAGAAATCCTCTGAGAGAAGACTGGAGTGATGTGTAAAGAGTAATGGGGGAAGCGGTAATGTTTAAGTTGGGGCCTAAAATACCTAAAATACTCAAAGGGCTTACTCTGGTGGCGGCAGAGGAAGAGACCTAGACAGCATGTTCTCTGGCCACGGGGAGACACGGAGTATGAAATGCCTGCTTTTCATTAATGGCTATGCCTAAGTGTATATTATTGCTACTAGTTTATTTTTGCATTTGAAACCCTCCACACTCTGGTATGTATCAAAAAAATAACAAAAAAATCACATCTTTCTATACCTTAAAAAAATTATTTATAGTCACATTCGTCTTGAAATGTAACTAGCAAAATAGCACTGTTGTCTTTATGAAATATTATATCCAGGAAATACCTTGAAAACTAGGCAAAATTAGCTATCAAAACTGACAATTAGTTCACATGTAATTGCCATAAACACAGACAATATTATAAATGCTGTTTCACGCACAGGCCAGAAGCCACCCATTCTGGGTGGAGATCTTAATTTACACGCACTCAATTTACTCATCAGTACAAAAAGGTTGCTGCGAGCATTGTATTATATAAGTAAAATCTTGTTACAGTTGTTAGCATATAGGAATGACTTCAGCAGTGACTTCTGCAGTCCAAATTATTATCATATAGTTCTATGTTTAATTAACTGTCTCTTTAGCAAAGTAAATTTTGTGAACTTGTGCAAGAGGAATCAGTACAAACTTTCAGGACATTACCACACTACACATAACAGCATAAAAGTTACTCCCCAGAGAGCTTTCTAAACCAGGCTACAGCGACAGCTGTAGGTTTTCTTTAGCGATTAAAATGATTAATGTTTCTCTTTGAGTTTTGGGAAGTTCTAGATGTTAAGATATTAGTGATGGAGTTCATTACTAGAACATCATTTTTACATATAACCCATTAAATACTAAATTTGACTCTCCCAAATATCTCTGGTTCACTTAACACCCTCTAATTCAAATATAGAGATAAAACTACATATAAAAATACAATGTAAATAAAATGTTGTCTCATTCACAGTGGAAAAAGCATAGAGAATTTTATTCTACATCTAATGCAGTTTTCAAATTATGACTTATATCTGGCAAATGAAAGAGAGTTTTGATCAAAAGACATAGTGGACAAAACTCCAGTTAAGGAGGTTTATACTTAACATTTTGTTTATTGTATTTATAGAAAGAGGAGATATGCTTATCAAATCCAGTGGCAAGCAAACCAGTTTCTTCCAGATTTTAGAAGTTTTTTGGACAGTAACCCCTTAAGGCAGTCTTCCACTGTAATGAAAGTAATGCCTATTAACTAGTTTTGTTTTCATGCATTTATTGACTCTGAAAAAAAGTTGTTAAACCATATCTAACAACATTATTCCAAGAATATTGGTAGTTACAAAAGAAAGTATATATAACACTTGCCCTCAAAGGTCCTTGTTTGTATTAAGAGGAAAGAGGTAACTCAATTTTAATGTGAACACAGCAGATGAGATATACAAGGGGTGGTGTAGGGGAATGAGGTAGGGGAGTGGGGGTCAGGGTGTATGGCACATCTCTTGAGGACACAATTATAAGAGGGACTTGATATAACAAATGCAATCAGTATAACCTAATTCTTTGTACCTTCAATGAATCCCAAATTAAAAAAAAAAAAGAGGGAAGAGGTATAGACATTATTACATTATTTAGTAATACATTATTAAATCTAACTTAGGCAGAGTTAGGTTTCATGAGAAATTATTTATGAGTTCACAATCGATGGATTAACTTTCCAAGGAGAAAAAAGAAAACCTTAGAAGGATTGAAATGTAAATGTGTGCGTAGGACAGAGAGGTCTAGACGTGAAGTGTGGAGAGGAAGACAGAGGCTCACACATTCAATACATGTGAAATACGGGCGGGTTTTTCATGAGTACGGAGAATCACACTCTTCATTCTTACTAAGGCGCTCTTACTTTATAAACATTTTACTTTTGATAGAGACAAAGGAACAGATGAATATAATTCAAGAATGGAGAAAGCAAGCAGGGTGGGAAATGGCAGAGGTCTGTCCCTATGAGTGGTGGTGGCTGGGGAAGGCCATGCGGGATCCATCTTCCCAGGCTCCAGACACGCACAGGCTCAGGACCACCAGCTCTTCTGACTTCACGAGTCTTTAGAATGTCATTTTTAAAAATTGGATCAAATGACTAAAATTTGGAAAAAAAATGCATGCCTGAGCCACATGGAACACATATGCTGGGTGAACTCAGCCACAGGAGAGACTTGTGATTGCTCTTTGAGGAGATGTTTTGTTAGGGAATGAAAGGACAGGAGACATTTTTACATCAGCATCAGTGACAATCATTTCTAAAATTCTATGCGTGGCTTAGGTTCACAGTTATTACAGTATAAGATGAGAGGTGCCACGGTGATACATACTTATGTAATTTATTTTATTCCTTCTTTAATAACTTTCTTGCAATGGAACTTAAGAAGGAATCGTCTGTGTGAGGTGGCAATTGTGAGAATATTGGATTCATAATCTGTGCTTGAATACCTTTATAGAAAACATCAGCACCCTATGTAATAAATTTATAAACGAGCTAGTTGGTGCCGTGGCCTCCAGAAATAATTTCTGTTATTAGATATAAAAGTTTGCAGTTGTACAAAAAAGTGATAAATCACTTACCTTCTAAACCCTGGTGTTATTCTAATGAGGGCCCATGGAAGACTCTGCCACCAAGAATGCATTATTTCCTTTGTAGACTTTTTTCCCCCGTAAGCCACTGGTTAAAATTCCACAAATATCTGAAGGTCAGATCAACAGTAAATACCAAGGGTCTTCAATAATCAATAGTTTTAAATGTTTTTGCTTCATATTCTTATTTGTACTTTCTGGTTAAAAATTTAAATTATTCCTGTTAAAGAAATCAGATATTCTGTTTTATGAAATAGAATATAATTCTATATGGAATTAATGAAGTAAATGATGTGGAAGTAAATGAAAACATAATTTAACATTTGTGTCTAAAAATATAAAATTGACAGAAGGAAAAATTATTTCACAAAGTATCTTTTTTTTTTTTTTCCTGGCACCAGTACCTTATAAATTCTCATCATTTAAAATGATTTTCCAAGAGGTATTTTGCATATGAACCATCACATAATTCTGTTTCAATACCTCCTCAGCGGTCAATTTTCAAACACTGTGTGACTGATAGAAAGTTTAAAAATAGTTTTCCCCAGTTTGCTGAATCTTGCTGTTTTCCACTTTCAGGAAAATTAATCCCTTTCCTTGTCCTGATTTCTTGCATTGCTCCTTCCCTTCTCTCCTCTGTGTCCCTGTCTCCCTCCTTCCCTTCCTTAACTCCAGCCTTCCCTGGACCCCAGTAGACCTCCCAGACCCCCCACCCCCTTTATTTCCAGCTCTCCCAGGGCCGTGTTTCATGGCAAAACCCTATTAGCTTATTTTGATGTTTTTATCTTTCTGTGATTGGGAACTAGCTCGTGCAGCCCAACAGACAATTTTCTGAGGCCACTAAGTGGATTTTCAGGTCTCCTGCGAGGAGGAAAGAACTTCAATAAAACATGAGGCCGTCCGAGCTGCCCGGCTTGAGTGATGCAGCCCCTCGCGCGGGGCCCGCCGCTCGCTCTGACTCCGCTCGCAGCTCTGCTGTAAGTGGAGCTTTGCACGCGAACGTGGCCCCCGAGAAAGTCACCTCGGGCTGGAGCACTTCCATCCTCGCAGAACGAGGCGTCGCCCGGGGTCCCCGGTGGCCTCGCTGGCCTCAGCCTCAGCTGTGGCTCATGTTTCATTCATGCGGCGAGATGGTGCTTTATCTTCAGCTTCCCACAGCAGGTGAGCTTGTCACAGCCACTAAGAGAGAACCCGAGAAGATTGCCAGCCACTTGCGCGAATTGTTTCCACGGTTCTTAATTTCTGTTGAGAGGCACGCAATATAAACAAAGTTTGACTTAACTGCCAGAACATTTGTCAAGGGTTTGATACACTAGGACCTCCACTTGTGTGCTAGGGAAACACTGCGCCACCAGGGCTCTGCGGGCAACCCCAGGCCTGGCAGGTGCCGTCCGGGACCCGCTCCAAGTGCTTCCCTGGCTTCGGTCTAGGGGCACAAATAGCGCTACCCAGAAAACTGAAATCAGTGGAAACCCAGCAGAATAGAGAGGTTCTTGCCCTTAGTCTGTTAGGGTTACTTCATCTCAGCCCTCTGCCCAATGGTGGGATTTTTAAGCATGGAAAAATAAGTGAAAATAGGTAATAAAACCTAAGCTTTTGAGTATTTACAACGTGCTAGAAAAACCTTCACATTGTACCCGTTCTCTGTGCCCTATATGCCAATAAAGACGAAGAATTTCTTGTGAATTAGCAGAAACTAAAAAATTAAATTTGTCAAGAGGAAAATCTTTATTTTGCTTACTTTCTGATAAAATAATTCATCTCCATTTTTGTAAATCATTCATTCCCCTTGTAGATCTTTTTTCTTGAATCCCGTGATTCTTACAGGTTGAAAGATCTAGGACGCAAATTCTGTTCTGCGAACAATGACGAACAGAGTGCTGATAAATGGGTTCTTTATACATCCATCTCTCATGAAGCAGATTTTATGAATCTTGAGAATATGAGCAAACTTGTATCATAGTGCTATATTTTCTTTTTTTTGAGATTATAAAAAGTTTATACTTTTTATACTGTAAAGTTTATACTTTTTATACTGTAAAGTTTGGGTGGAATATATGAATGTGCACTCATGCATATGTATATATGCTACATAGTGTCTGTGCAATACATTTATTCAGTTCTAAATTTCAAAAATCAAACATTATGTTGAGTTTTTGTTTATTTAGTATAAAAATATTGTAACATAGGATTTTAAACTACTCTAATGGCTACGCATACATCATACAAATCAGGAAATGCTTTCTCCAATATTCAAAATATTAGTCAAATCACAGAAAAAATTAGAAGTACTACTGATGTTTAAGGATTTTTTTGATCATGAGTTTTCTGGTTTGGCAGCTTAGACAAACATGTTTGCAAATTTTGTAGCTTGATTCTACCTGTTAATTGAATGCCGACCTCTTCCTCTTTTTTTATTCATGGCTTGGATATCCTCACCTGTGAGATTTCTTTTTTGTGTTTTAATTTATTTATGTTTAATCAAAATCTCTGGAGTAAACAAATGCTGTTCAGATGAAGTTCACAATTGACACAGTTATAAATATAAACATGTCTAAAAAGCTGACTGATTAATTTTACCTCAGTGTTCTAAAATTATTGTTGAAATCTTCTCTCAACTTTATTTAGCATTGTTAATGTGGTTGTCTTTTGAATACTCACTTGATTATTAAAATAAGTTATACCTTTAAAAAGCCATGATATTGTAATTCTAGCCCTGTCTTGGGAAACACACTTTTTGTGTTATTTTTTTCCTGCTAATCAATGCTTCAAAGACTTATTTCAATTATATCTAAATATACATTGATTCGTGTTATTTCTCTTTTAAATGGAGAATTGATTGTTTAAATTATTCTAGACAGCAAAAAGGATATTGTCCTTTTAAAAGGACCAGGAATAGTTTCAAATGCAGTGCATTTCCATGGGGAAGGTCACAATTTACTGTTCTAAAGGGGAGTAGTTCAAGCCTCTCTATAATCTGAATTCTAAAATAGTTGCTTAATCAAGCTTAATTTAAAACTGTCCTCTTGACTCCTGCTCATCTAAGGATAGTATCAGCCTATGTGCAATTTATGTCCTTATCTGAGGAGGGGAATGTTCTCGAGACTGTGCGGACTTGGCTTTAAGTCCCATCCATGTCCCATTCCATGTTGGGTAAATTGCTTAAGTCATTCTGAATTTCTCTATCTCTAACATGAAGATAATAGTAGTTCCAATTTATAAAATCATGAAGATTAAACCATTTTCCCTCTTCTGATAATGTGTACTGACATGATGTGTGAGTACTTTATGGGAGGCAGAATTCTGAAGATGTTCCCTCAAAATTCCTTCCTTGGTTATTAAATCAAGCACTCAGAGAGAGCTGTTGTGAAGACATTCTGTAGATGGAATTGAAGGTACTGACCTTAAAATAGGTCGATTATCCTCAGTTATCTGGATGGGCCCAACCAAAACACTTTACTTTTCATAAGGAGGGAAATTTCTCTAGCTGGGGTCATGCAGCAGCTGTGGGGTGGGGTTGGTGCAGAAGACAGAAGAAGGTGACCCGGACCCAGGCGAGGCTCACAGCGCTGGCACTGCACTTGCAGTTCTGTGAGTGGGGCGTGGGAAAAACCCAGAAGGCCTTGGGCGGCTCCTGGGAGCAAACTGCGTCTGGCTGGAGGTCAGTGGCTGCAGCTGGGACCTCTCCAGCCCCAGGGAACTGAAGTTCCACCAGCAGCCTGGATGAACTTGAAAGCAGATTCATCCCCACAGCCTCTAGACAGAGTGCAGTTCAGGTGACTCATTGATCTTGGATTTGTGAGACTCCAAGAAGAGAACCAGTGAAGTCTCTCCTTGCCTGGACTTCTGACCCACAACAAATGCAAGATAATAAGTTGATGCTATTTATTTTGGTTGCAACAACAACTGAAACTAATTATTCTCTAAAGAGGAGAAATGGCAAGCGTTCCATCACTGGGACCCGAGGATGCCTTTATCAACTGAGATGAATAAATACTCAAATATTAAAGAAATGATTGCACTACAGGTCAATACACAAATATTGAAAAAACTAATATATGATGGATAAAAGTTAACTTTTAGACAAAGTGGGTGAATTCCTCATTTCCCTCAAACCTGCAATGGTTATACCAATCAGAGCGTGGAGGGGTGGGGCACAGTCATGCAAGTGGCATGATGGTACCTTAGCAGTGCTCAGTAGTGCTCTGGTTTGTGTTTGTGCCCCCTTAAAAATTCATGTTAAAATTTAATCTGTAGTGGATATTAAGAGGTGGGGGCTTTGGGAAGTGATGCCACTCCATTAAAAAGGAGGCTTTATAAATATCAGCCTCCTTTTTGACTTTCCCTCTCTTCAAACATAAAAGGAAACCCGGGAGAGTCCTGCTGATGAGCAGTGGGCTATCACCAGACACTGATGCCAGCGCCAGAAACTTGGACTTCACAGCCTTCAGACCTGCAAGAAATACACGTAGCTTCCTTCCTTCCTTCCTCCCTCCCTCCCTCCCTTTCTTTCTCTTTTTTCTTTTTATAAATTACCCACTCTCAGGTATCTTGTTATAGCAGCATAAACAAACTTAAACAGCAGATTACATTAGGGACCTACTCTAGTGTTTTCCAACATTTTTTATCTCACTACACACTTGAACCTATAGATAAACTTCCATGGCACACTTAAATTATGTGCATAAAAAATAAAAATAATAAGAATATACTTATTGTGCTTTGAATGTCTTCTGAAAATAATGTAATTAATGATCTTTAAACATTTTCACAATATATTCAAAACCCCCTCATGCCACCCCAGTTGAAAATTGCTGGCCCCAAGTTATGAATGCCCAGGCAAGATGTGAAGCCAGCTCAGAAAAGAGGTGAAGGGAATTGTAGAGGAAGGTAAAGCCTGCTATTTTCCTGAAGAATTGAATAAAGCTTTCAAGGAATTAATGACTCAAGAAACAATTCTACCACACGGTGCTTTTAATGTCTCTATAGCTAATTTTGACTGGATTTAGCACTGAAACTGTTGATCATTTTCTCCATGGTGAGCCATATGGTTTGCTCAGTTACTTTCCCCTCATTGCTGTAAAAATATCACACTGACAGGGAGACCCTCCCTGAAACTCTGAAGTGCAAAATATCCCTGCAACCTCTTTCAGCAAATTTTATTTTTATCCAAAAAAGTTTATGAAGAAAGCATTTGCTTTTTTAGTTATGATCACTTTGTACCCACCCCCCCTCCAATGTATGCACTACCAACCCAGGAAGTATGTTTGCTCACTGCCCTGTCTCCAGTATCTAGAAAATTATATAAAATGTTTACTGATTGTTTGTAAATGGATAAATGGAAGACAAGCCTGTGAATCCTGATTGAAACATCCGTCCCTATGTCATCGTTCACTACATCATCAAGCTTTCCAAAATGTACATAGATGGGGGAATTGGATTCAAACTTAGTTAAAATTAAAACTAAATTCAAACATTTTTCTTCAAAGAAAAGTTGTCCAACAGTCTAATTTCAGTGAGATTATTTTGATTAATCTTTCTTGATATTGATAATTTGGACCATCTGTTCAAGTTAGAGAATGTTTTTCTCATTCATGTTGTCCATTGTAATTTAAATTCTAAAAAAAGTAAAAAACGATAAAGGGTTCGATGACAATGTGTGTCATGCCTCATCAACACAACACAATTAATTCCAAAGAATTAATGTATTTTTGATTCAAATTCTAATCCAAACGAGCTATGTGGTAACAGTGAATTAATGCTTTAATTCAAGAGAAGAGTTTGTTTAGAAACAATAGAAATTAAAGATTAAAGAGCTGCTCAGTGCGTTGCAGTCATCCTGGCTCTGAGTCCACCAACTGAGGAATAAATGAGAAGATGGGAAGGTTCTGCTGACTTCTGACTGAGGGAGCTGGTTCCCACATTTCACCCTGATCAAGCAGCACTGTGTGTTAGCACCTGTTATTGTTACCTGCCTGGTACCAAGGCAGAGGGAAGAACTGAGATGCTGGTAAGTGAGGGCTTTAAACTATTTTCCTGCCATATTTTTGAACCTTAACATTTTAGTCTTCTTTCCCACAGTTTCCAATTTTCTTTGAAACCTAAAGCTAATGGCAACAAAGATGATCTGTGTAAAGCCAGTGTCCCCTGCACAGTGCTAGCCCCTCAACAATGCATATGGTACAATGATCAAGTTGAAAATCATAATCACGTTTCAAAATGACTGCAGAGTAACAAAGATTGAAGTCAGTTCCTACTACTTAATTACATTTATTTTTATGAGAAGATGTTCACGATTATTTCACCTGAAATGTTATTTCAGGCTTTCTCCTACGGTGGAATAATTATTGACACCATTTTCAGCTAACCACAGCATTTTGACTGAGAAGGAATTCTATCTTCACATTTAATCACGTGGTATAAATAATAGGCCACATTTTTCCAGCAAAGCACATTATATGTGTAAAAACAATTCAAAGCCAGTAAATGCAGTTACTTGGAAACATTATAAGGAAATGTCACACCATAACATTTGCCTGCTATGTTTTATTCTTAACCCCCAAGCACTTTTGTTGTTTCCTGAGCTGAGATTAGTAACTTAAAAAGCTTTTATTAAACATGCACAATCTAAATGAAGCACTCAACCAACTGTAAATTCTCTCAATTAGACTCCCTGCAAATGACAAATGAGCGTGAATGTGCAATAAACCTTTGAATGCCAGTGATTTAGGGCTGAACAGAACTAGAGGGTTTCTAGCAACAGATTGAATGCAATTGATTGTGTGGTAAAAGGTGAGAAAAGCTGGTTTGTCCTTTCATTTCCTTAAATCAAGAGAGAATACTTGCAGGGCAGAATTTATGTTAATGCACTTTGAGCAACAGCTTAGGGCATCAAAATGACACAAGAACTCATAGACTAACAATTGCATTATTTCAAGGCACTGGACCTCAACTCCTTTTGAGGAATATAAGAATTAGTTGTAGATAAGAAAAGTTCATCCAAAGTGTCATTTATTTGCTTTTGTTTGTGTGCAGGGACAATTAGTGGCATTTCTTTACAAACCATAATTGACTTGCTTTAGATGTTCTGATAGGAGCTTCACCCCTGTGATGGAATTGCTTTGGTCTACATTAGCACTTTTAAAGCTTGATGGTAAAAGCCAAACTTACCTGCCTGAGTATATTTGACATTTATGTTCATTTTCTATAGTACCATATTTAACCTCACATGGAGAAAATGTTAGGCTCTATGAAATTTGTAGATCAATGATACAGTCATGAGAAGGAAATAATGTTTACCTTTTAAATAGGATGACAGCAAAATGGACCGTAAAGTTAATTATGTTTTATTTTTTTAAATATATTTAAGTTAAAAAATCTTTGAAATTAAATAAAGCACTGGAAACTAAATATTGAGGATGTATATACACAATATTCATGTAGTTACATGGTAACAAGAAGAATGCCAAATTCACTTGACTGGGCACTAATTCTCATCCCTGCTACCTGGCCTTTAGTGGACAGAAACATGAGCCCACAAGAGTGATCACTTAAAGACTCAGGGAGATTCAAGTCACTATCTTAAAAAGTTGGTTGTTAAAAGGCCAGGTGCCGTGGCTCATGCCTATAATCCCAGCACTCTGGGAGGCTGAAGTGGGTGGATTGCCTGAGCTCATGGGTTTGAGATCAGCCTGAGCATGAGTGAGACCCCAACTCTAAAAAACAGCTGGGTGTTGTGATGGATGCCTGTAGTCCCAGTTACTCGGGAGGCTGTAGCAAGAGGATCACTTGAGTCCAACCGTTTGAGGTTGCTGTGAGCTATGAAGCCACAGCACTCTATCAAGTGTAAAATAGAGACCCAGTCATACTTTATTTGTAAAATAGAGACCCTGGGAAGTGTTACTTTGTGATATCAAAATTAATTGATAGTTAATTAATTGTATAGTTCTACAATGTTGATGTCTTAGCATTCGTGTTATTTTAATTATATCATGAATTTTTTAAAACTGAAAGATCAACTAGATTATGATTTATTATCTTGATGTTTTTAGATAAAAAATGTCAGACAGAAACACATCTGCCTGATAATATTAATATAAAAATTGACACATTAAAAAAAACCCAGACGTTTAGTGTTTGCAGTTAGAAAGTATTTTCAGAAAGCTTATTAATTTAAGCTTATGTCTGCAACCCCAGCACTCTGGGAGGACAAGGTAGAATTGCTTAAGGTTAGGAGTTCAAGACCAGCCTGAGCAAGAGAGAGATCCTCGTCTCCATAAAAAATAGAAAAATCAGTTGGGCATGGTGACATGTTCCCTGTAGTTCCAGTTACTTGGGAGGCAGAAGCAGGAGGATCATTTTAGGCAGGATTTTGAGGTTTGTATAGAACTATGATGATGCCATTGTACTCTAGCCCAGGCAACAGAGTGAGATACTATCTCAGGAAGAAAAAGTTGAAAAAAATACATAAAAGTCTGAAATTCATTAATATGCACACAAATTTTTAAAAATATTTTAACAATGAAGTTTAAATATTGTGTTTAATCTTTTAATAAAGAACATTACTACTTTTATAGATTTAAAACATAGCAGTAAGCATTATAAATGTTTCAACATATAAATATAGCTGTAAGAGAAACATTTTTCAAGAAATTTAATATATTGTTCGATAAATTAAATTTCTGGGACATTTTATAAACTTTTTTTGGTAATTTAAGAAAAAATGCAAGTACTATTGAAACATACTACATTAATGGAAGATACTGAGAGACAAAATAAAAATTATTTTATAATTATACATAGACTGAATCAAAGCTTGTTAATTGAAGAATGGACATACTTAGTTCCCATTAAATGTTTAAAAAACAGCTTCCCTAATTTCTGGAAGACAGAACTTGGAAAATTTTGGTAAGAGTATTTGGGAGAGAGAACTGGAGACAGAGCAAAACTATCCTAGCTTTCCATTTCAGGTCTAGCAGATGATACATTAAAAAATTACGTCCAAATTAACCTCTATAGACTCGCAGTAATTATAACATTCAGATTCACATGTTTACCTGAGTACAAGTTTATAGGAACATTTGTCTAATGTGCATTATTTCTGTCTGTCTGTAAAGCTATATCAAAGAAAGGAAATTATTTCACAAAATAAAAAGCACTTTTTACATCTGTGAGTGAAATAAAGCACAGTTAGGTTTTTTCAAGTCATTTTAGACAAAGCGAATTTGGAAAAATGTGAAAGCAAAACGATGGTTTCACAGATGCAGGCAGCTCACATGAAGTACCGAGATTGTCTGCCGGACTCACTGAAAATCTCCTGGAGTTCTGTTAAATGTTTTGCTGATCTGTTAAAAATAAATAAAAATCTGTCACGACTCCTTGAATTGGCATGGAACTCTGATGTTCACAGTGTTCCAGCTGAGCTTAAACACTCCTGTGCATTTCTGAGGTTCTCAGTGGGTCCTGGAGCAGCACATTAATAAATGCTTCATGTCTCTAAGCCCTAGATTCCTGTACCAACAATCTTACATTTTTTTTTTTAATGTAAAGAATGTTTAAACACTCTTAGTATTCATTTTAAGCAAAGATAAATAAATCTAGCAGTATGTCCGCGATCTTCCATGTACTATAATGGCAAATAAAAAAATGATAACCTACAAATAGATGTTTTCAAGGACCAACTTTCTTGTTTCCAAGAAAAGAAAGATTACCACAATTTATTTATATAAAAGTACAACAAAAACAAAGTAACCCAGAAACACTAAAAAGCAATTTGAAAATTAATCATAGATACTTAACTGCATTTTCTTCCTTTTTATCAATTAGTTCCTGTTCACCCACCCTGCAGCTGATATTGAATGACGCTTAGCTGAGAATGTTAAAAAAAGTAACTTTTAAGATAGTTTCAGACTTTGTCTTTCCCAAAATCTAATTTGATTTAAATGTTTATCTCCAGTTAATGGTGTCAGCAGTATGTTAATGGGAAAGAGTACCTTCTGAAACAATTATTTGTTATTATTAAAGTTTAACATTATAAAATTAACAAAAATAATATAAAACTCATATCATGGCAAAATAGCCATATGGTAGCTGAAAACCATATATTCCCTTCCCATTCTCCCACCATTCCCTAGCTTGTCATGCATTCTTTCTAAAAATTGTGACTTTTTAAAAATGCCATGGGACATGGGACAAATAGTTAAAAATTGGGACAGTTGGACCAAGATGGTTGGAGATTCTCATGACAAGCTGCCTGTGGATTGAGGATAAAAAGTCTTCCAAGGGAAGGCTCTCCATAAAGGCCAGTTTTCCTCTTCTCTCTGCCAAGCCTTTCTAAATTAATGAGCTGGAGTTTTGCTTCTCCCTGAGGACTGGTCTTTCCTACTGGAATGTCCTCCCTTCATTTCCATTACAGATCATGTTAATAAGAAGGAGTGGACTGGAGGACTTTGATAATAATGATGGCAGCAGCTTCCGCACAATCCTGAGCTTGTATTTTTCCTATTTGGAAAATCTGAAGATTAAATTGCAGACCATCAATTTATAACTTTGCATTTTCTGAATTTTAATTTTCTCAATGAAATATAACTGTGAGTTCATTTGAAACAAGGAATCTTGTAAGAGAGAACAGTATTTCCTTTACAGGGAGCAAAAACAAAGTAGCTACAGGATCCCACCTGGAAGAGTGGAAAGAAAGACAACCCCCTAAAGCAGGCTTAATCTTCTCGTCCCCCACCTCTGATCACACTGACGCTTGATGGACAAGCTTCTCTCAGTTCGTCTGCTCCCCACTAAGACTCTCAGCTTTGCGAATATGTGTTCCCAGTTCTGTCCTAATGCTGAGCGCACTGCCTGAGCTATTCATTTTTAATGTAATGAGCTCCTTCCTGCTGAAATTGAAATGGTCTCTTGGGAGTGAGCAGCTGTTCCATAGACAAACTCTTTTTGAAAAGATATGCTGACATCTGAGATGACCAATACAGCAAAAATTCAAGAGAAACTTACATTAACTTACAAACGCAGCGTTTTATTTTAAGGATATGTAAATAACGCTCACATTTCCCTTAACTCTTAATGGAGCCTTGCTGCTATAAAACTTCCTCAACTAATCAACCTGTACATTCCTCACCCAGTTTTTGAAAATTTCATTACTGAAATTACTGTTTCTTAAGGTACAAACCCAGCATCCATCCCACATCCAGGTGTGTATTAAATAACAGACTTGCTTCATCTCTTCAGTTCAGATCTATCGGTATGCACACCTCCCACCAGGGATCCAGCTCAGACATCAGTGTCCCCTGTGTAATCACTTGTGACAGCCTTCCCCGCCGTCTAGCTGAGGCTGGCCTCCTGCTTTGCTTCTCTATCTTCCACAATACAGCTTGAATTTCTTTGTATAAAGTGTCTTTCATAATCACCCTTAGGTTAACCACTTTTTAAATGTACAGGATCATGTCAAATGTCTCTAACTTCTTATTCAAATTGTGTTAGAACTTGTCCCTACTTACCTGTTCAACTATTTTCCTATATTGTGACCTGTGTTCCCTACTGTAAATCTCTATTAATTTCCTTTTCATATGGTATTCTTACAAGGCTCCTTGTCTTTTTGTGTTTTCTTTCTTCTATTTGGAGAGTCAACTTTGCTCTCTGACTGAAAGATATCTACTTATCTTCCAAAGCACAAATGAACTATCACACCTCACTTTGATAATGTCACATCCTACAGAGAATTATCTGCTTCATTTTCTGTAACAACGGCATCAACAAGAATAACTGCAGCCTTTTCTGTGCCATCTACTTTCTGTAATGATCTTATCAAATTCTTAAAACCACTCCTTTTTCAGGTGCTGATACCGAGATTCAAAAATATTGCATAATTCAACCAAAACAATATAAGCTGAGTCCCTTCTACCAATCAAGCTTTTAAAAAGCCCTATTAATGAATAAGGCCCTGAATGCATGGATTTGTGAAGAATTTTTCATGTTTATGTTCACATCAATTCTGTTCACTGTCCTTCGTACCTTTTCCTGAGCTCTTTTTCACCCACATATGTGTCTCCCTGTCTGTCTGTGAAGACAGTGTTATTTTTATCACCATTCCTTTTATCTATTTCCTCCCTCTGAGCTAGCATGGAAGGCCTGCAGGTTCTAAGGCTCAGTGTTTCTTCCTAACTATGCCAAAGGGCACTGCTCGTGTCTCTAGATGTCAGTTTCTGCAAACATCTCCAGTTCATCTCCTTCTCAAATTCTTGGCCTGCCTTCTTTTTGCCACCTAGCTCTCTTGATTTATAGGATCTGGATTCAGATCTGCTGCTTGGTTCATTCTTTCCTGGTTTCTTGCTGACTGTATTAGGTAGCACATCAGATGTGTATGGACACATGTGTAGATATCCCGAGACCGGCAATCAGTGCCTAAACTAGGACAGGTACTGGCTCAACCTCCTCTGAGCCATGCTGCTACAGCTCCAGGATGCCCTTCTGGGACTGAAGCAATTTCCCTCAACACATTTGCCATCCTTAAGGTGTCAGCCTGGTCTGTGCAGTCCAAGATGAGGCATTACTGAAGCTGGGTTCTAACCTTTGGGGGAATGAGAGTCTAACACAAATGGACAAGTCATAATTTGCACGTGTCACTTCTGCTCTTCTGCCCTAAGTGTAGAACAGAAATAGGACTATGTCAAATCACAAAAGAGACTGTGAATGTCGTCACTAGGTAGAATATCTGAAAGATGAGAGGAGAATAAAAACTAAAAGTGACATGGCAGTGTATGCTAGACTCGCCTATTATTAATTATTCTGAAGACATGCTAACTCACTGTTGTCCAGTTATTCAGTGCAAAATTCTACACACAAACCAGGAGTCTTGAGATTCAAACTCAGCACAGACATTTAAAAATGTTAGATTTCAGACATGACAGTTCCTGAGCCTCAATTTTACAGCCAAAACTAGACTTTATAGAAATTCTGTCAATATAAAAAGGGTTAACGTTAAAGTCTTATTTGTTGAGTATTTTAGGAGTAGCATGAACGGTGACAAGAATGGTGACTTTCCACCTTATCCTCAATCGACAACTGTCCATCATTAAAGAGACTACTCTATATTTTTAAAGAGAAAAGTGATTTATAATATTAACAAATGGTATTCTATTATTAAAAGGAAACCAAGTGGGCATTACAGTTAACACTTAAAGAAAAAAAAATTACCAACACTCTCATGACCATAAATTCTTTACAGCAGACTGGTGGACTAGCTCTATGATCTTGCATCCTCTGTCTTCCTAAGGTTTTCAATAACATTGCTACTATATTATATACATGTTTTCCCACACTCTGTGACCTTAGGAAAATGTATAATTATAATGCAACATAATACACCTATCATGCTACTCATACATGCTACTTCATCTCACCTTTACCTATCCTATTTATAGAACACAGTACAGAAATTTTCATAAAATAGCAAGGAAGGAGAATTCTGAAACTTAATCTTCTGTATCATCTTATTCTGGAAGATATTCTACAAGAGTGTTCAGTGACAGCAAGACAGATGTTACATTTAAGTTTATCAATAAATTGTTATTAATAAGTCTTGCTATTGAATGACAATACACATGAAATAATTATTCTATACTGAATCTGAATATGGCCGATGAAAATACTTCATCTATGATGACACTTTGCCTCTAGCATCATTATAGGATATCAGTTAAATGTGCCAATAAATATGTCACAGCATAATAAATTCTCAACACACGTTATGCAGAGTTTGACATGGCTCAATATTTTTAAGTATGCATTTCACTATATCTTTATTCCAAGTCACTTACAAACTTTTGAATTACTGCTAACTTAATACACAAAAATCTATTAAGTACCATCTAGTTTTTTTTTTTTTTTTGATTACTCTACACTATCTTTTTAACCTTTAATCCCAGTCAGAGTAACCTATGCACACATTTACTTTTTTGTCATTTACCTTAGCATCCACCCCTGACTTAGCACTACCATGATAAAAACTGACATTTATAAAGCTTCAACTATGTGCCACTGACAGTGCTAAATTCTTTTTAATACTGACCCGACATGATGAGTTAGGGTGTATTATTATGGTCATTTTATGTATGGTGGGTGTGAAGCTTGTACAGGTGAAGGCATTTGCCTGTGTAATCTTAGATAAGAACTGAGGCATTTTACCTCTATCACGATAAGTCCCACATCATGAGTGACTGAGTAGCTAATACAAATTATGATTATGATTAATACTCTCTAATTGATAATCTATAATTATGATTCTGACTGTCCTATACAACTATAATTACATTTGTGTGTACTTATAGAGAAGTCCCTCATCCATGATTTATTTCATAGAAAAGGAATGTTACTATATCTGATCATTTTTAATTTTAGAGCATCTTTTGCTAATTCAATATGGTTACCATATTAACTGTCTCTTATTTCTAAGATATTTACCTATATGTGAATAGATGAGGCAACTATTCATTTAAAGTCAATAGTCTATGCTTATTACGAGAGATAGAACAGCACTTAACTGTGACAAGCCTTTCCTGTCTTAAGCTCCCATATATTCAAAATGTAAAATTATCAACTTTTAGTGTAAAATGCTGGTTTAATCAATTCTGTTCACTTTTTAGATTTGGTTCTTTCTCCTTTGAAAATAAAACTCAATTAGGGTACAGACATACCTGTTCATTGTGATTCCCTTGAAATCACAGCAGACCGTGAATTCAGTTCCGGCATATACGTCAGTTCCGGTATATCACGTCACTTCCGGTCTCGCGCAGAGTCTGCACCGAGCACGCAGTGGGGTGTGTCAACCTGGCTCTGCTCTTTCCGAATCTCCCAACACCGGGGCCTGAGAAAAGTGGGGGTCCTGCTACAGAGCCGCTTTGTCAGCCCCCGACACTGAGTTCGATGTGCTCGTGGAACTCAGATGCTGACTCGAATGATGATCGTTTCCATTTAAAATGATAACTGGAAAGCTGCGCGCGTCGCTGCTGCTCACAGTCTGTGGGACAGAAGTCGGTTATGTCATCTTTCCTTTCTTTAGATTTAAATAAATTCACTAAGTGAAATGCAGTCTTGTTCCATGATGTTTCCAATAGTGGTAAAGTCAGGCAGCCTTGTGAGCCCTCATCCCATGAATAATGTCCATCGTACAATTCCTCCCACTGGGTCCCCTCCAGGCCCCACACTTCACATCCTGTGTCTCACCTCCCACTCGTGGGCCAGAACCTGTCACTCTGGTCTTTCTGTGGCTGACTCGCTTCACTGAAGTCCTGGCCTCCAGCTCCATCCATGTTGCAAAGGCGTGATTTAGTTTTTTTTTATGGCTGGGTAGTATTTTTGTGTGTATTTTTTTTTTTTTTTAACCCAGTCTTAACCACAAAGCACACTTGCTAACTGCTAACGGTCTCGAACTGGGTGGTGTGTGCCCCACTAAAACTGTCACTTTTGTAATTAAAAGAAAGAAAAGAAGATGGATATTGAGGTAAATAGTCATTAAAGAAACGGGCTATCATTTTACCCCCGTTAAAAAATATATTGCAATATTCAAGTGTTTTCTAGTGCTGTTATTTTTTTCCTCCGAGATTTTTACTGCTAATTTCTCACTAGAGTGATTAATGCTGAAATAAACATATGGAGCACATTTGTTATTTTGGTAATATCTTTAAGATAGATTACCAGAAATCTAAATTTTGGTTCAGACTGCCTGACACAAAAAATTGAGACAGTACTCAGAGACATTTTGCAAAAACAGTTTTAAGTTATTCTTGAACATAATTTCTGCTTAAAAACTATGATAGATTGCTAGATACATTTATAATTTTGCAAATGTGATAGTCAAAATTATTTTTAAACGTCCATGTTCATTTCTTTAATTATTAACTATGTGTAAGTTGATAAATCGGTCTTGTTTGCTCTCCACATTGTATCTTCAAACATTTTTCCATGTTACATAGAATTTACTGTCTCTCATGTATTTATACAAATTTTATATATCATGACTATTAATAGTTAAATCCGTTTTTTTCAAAATGTTTATATTGGATATATTCCTAGTTGACCTCAGTTCTTTCTTATTTCTTCATTCATTTATTATTCTTCTGTGATGGTTTAGAAGTCTAAAAACTTTTTTTAAAAAAAGAAATTTAAAAACTTTTTGTTTCTGTAGTTGGATCCATTAGTAATATTTGTCGAAGGTCTATTTGGCAAAATATTTTATTTTATTTTAGGTCAACAACTCATTCATCACGATTTTCATTTTTTTTTCTTAGAAATGTTAGTGTCCTGTTGTTGTAAAGTAACGCATATGCATGGTTAAAAAGAAAAAAAATGCAGATCCTCCAATTAAAAAAAAAAAAGTACACCAGCTGTGGTGTTATCCCATCACCTAAAAAAATTACTGTTGGTGATTTCCTTATATATTTTCTGCATATAGATGGGAAGTTATGTTTTATAAAGATTTTAATAGGAATTATGTGCTATGGTACCTTGGTCAATAGCAATGTAGAGCTACTATACTGTTTCATGAAATCAGCGTGACATAGTCATTTAAAAATCTAGGCCTTTTGAAGTCCATTATATTCAGAAGTTGAACTAAAACAAAAGTATTGAAATTTAATACTAGGAGTTGTATTCAAAATATAACTCCTTCTGTGATTATATATAAACTATTATGAATAAATATTTAAGTGGCCTTTGTTCCTTTAAAATCCACAGACAGCACTAAAGTTCTTTTATAAAACTGCAGAAGCATCTTTATCACTGCCTAAGTGATTTACAGTCTTGAGATAGCACTGCTACTGCTTCAGTAAACGAAAGAAAGCAATTTCAGATTCAATTATTAAAATGCTAACATTAGTTTGATATGGAATCAGAGAGATAATCTCTTTGTCCATGGCTTAAAAGTAACATTATCCACAGAATGGAGCAACTTGAAACCAGTATGGAGCCAAATGCGATGAAACTGAATAACTTTATTTGTCTTGCTGTATTCCAAGAGTTATATTTTCCTAATTTCAAAGGTAAACTAGTCCCACCTGGGACTTTTCCAGGAAGTCTACTATTATGAGCTCTTATTTTGTTAGAAATGAAAACCATGCGTTTGTTCAGTCAATGAGCAAATTTGTTGAGCACCCTCTTGCTAACACTGCTCTAACTGCATCTGCATTTCGCCTTGTACATTTTTCTTCCCTGTCTTTTCCTTTCCTTTTCCTTTATAGATAAAGTCTACTAAAAAGTGGGAAAAAGTTCAAGGTTCAAAAATATATATAGTTGCATATAAATTATAAGATGCATTTTTTTCTTAAAAACTTTTTTTTTAATTGAGATGCATCATAGATGTGATGACATTTCATAACTGAATTAGTAGTGTTTTTTTCTTTCTTTTTTGCAGTTTTTGGCTGGGGCTGGGTTTGAGCCCGCCACCTCTGGCATATGGAGACGGCACCCTACTCTTTGGGCCACAGGCGCTGCCCTAGTGTTTCTTTCTTAGTGATTCACTAATAATGGTGCATCACACAATTGGTGTCCTTATAGTGTGACAAAATATGGTCTAGCAAAGTACTTAAATTAAACACAGAGCTTATGACATGAGTCCAAGTGAAGTCAGCTCCTACTACATAGTACTACCTACAGAACAGGTGAAATGAATGAATAAATATAAGTAAATAAAATATAATATGATGTCTTTGCTCCTCAGGGGCCCATTATTTAGTTTGGTTGAAGACAATAACCTATCTTAACTTCCTTTCTTAATAATATCTACTTAAATCTTAATTGTTGTCAGTTTTTCCTCTCTGAACTTTTTCTTCTTTATTACTATACTATTGGTGTCCCCTAAACACCACCAAGTCCTGGTCAATAGGACTCAATAAAATAAATACTAATTAGAAGAAAACTCAACACGCTTTTAACGAAAGAAACAAATCTACATATTGCACAAGATATTGTTCACAATATTTATCATCCAATGAAAATTATAGGAAATTAACAGCAGGATAACATAGTTCATAACCAGGGGAAAAATTAATCTATAGAAATCGATCCAGAGATTACAAAGATGATGGGATTATCATAGAAGGACTTTGAAATATTTATTATGAATCACTAAGAATTTAAAGAAGCTATAAATGTGATAAGGAGAGAAATTAAAAGATAATGAAGAAACAATGGAATTTCCAGGGTTGTGTAATATAATGTCTAAAATTAAAACATCACTAAAAATGTTAGTCTTGATAGAGGTTATATATATTTCCAGATAAAAAAAGGAAGAAACTCCCCCCAAAAAATACTGAACTTAAGGAAAAGGATACAGAAACTGCCCACATTAATGCATAGAAAATAAAAGGCCCGGGAACAAATAAAGAGTGTCACTGACTGTGGGAAAGGCTACTGGAGATTCAGTAGCCTTTCATAATACTGGAATTGCACACAAAATTTACAAAAACAATCACTGCATTTTGAAAATAGCAACCCATAGATACAAGCCACTCAACCAGCCCCAAGTAATAACAACAAGGAAAGTCACACCAAAGTTCTTGATAATCAAACTGTCGGAAAACAGACATAAATGGAAAATTGTAAAGGCAGTGAGAAGAAAAAATCAAAATGCATACAGGAAAATAAAGATAATAAAAACTGCAGACTCCACATTGGTAGCAATGCAGGTCAGAAGAAAGTGCAGTTACCCCTGCAAAGGACTGAAGGAAGATAACAAAGCTGCAATTCTAACCTCAGAAAATACATCTATAAGAAATGAAGGTTAGGCTTAGTGCCTGTAGCTCAGTGGCTAGGGCACCAGCAATATACACCCGAGCTGGTGAGTTCGAACCCAGCCTGGAGCCTGCCAAACAACAATGACAACTACAACCCCACAAAAGCTGGGCATTGTGGCAGGCGCCAGTAGTCCCAGCTACTTGGGAGGCTGAGGCAAGAGAATCACTTAAGCCCAAGAGTTTGAAGTTGCTGTGAGCTGTGACATCACAGCCCTCTACTGAGGGCAACATAGTGAGACTGTTTTGAAAACAAAGAAACTGACAAAAAAGAAATGAAGGTTAAATGAAGGGAGCTGAAAGGGAGCTGAAATTATTTGTCTCCACCATTCTATGAAGTAAAATATGTGTAGACTTAAAGTTGCAGACCAGAAAATAAAGAAAAAAAAAAAAAAACAGCTTACAGATTAATGGAAAATGGCAACTGCAGAGAATAAAGCATCTCAAAATGGCAGTTATGTGAGCAAGTGTGAGTGACTTCTTAAATTTTAAAATTTTAAAAAAGACAATTGTTTAAAAGTCATATTATGGAGTATATTTCACATGTATTAAATATGTATTTCACATAAATATATATTTGTATGTGTGGTAATAACAGCACAAAAGATAAGGAGATTGGAAGTACAGCGCTGAATCAGTGCATTGTTTGGAAACAAACTGATAAGAAAGCACAGGTGTTACTAGAAATCAGAAGGCATCTACAATAATAAAATAGTAATATAACAAGAAACTACAAATCAATATTCTTCATAACCCTAGATGCAAAACTCCCCAATGCCTTAATATAGTGGTAGTACAATACAATGTCTAGGCCATTGTCACCCGTCCCCTGAGCTATTATCAAACCTTTGAATGATTCTTCCTGCTTCATCATTTCTTTCATTTCCTTTATAACACAGTAGCCAGAGTAATCTTCTAATGTAAGACTTGTCCTGTAATTCCTTTCCTCGATACATTCCGAAAGGCTCCATACTTTATTCCAATGAAAACTCCAAGTCTTTCCTGTGACCCCCTTTGGTCCCAAGGTCCTGTATTATCTGACCTGGATTGTCCTTTTCATCTGACCTCCTACCTCCCACCCGTGTTGGCCCAGCTCTTATACTAGCAAATGGAATGTTTCTCAAACATGCCCAACTTCTCTCTCTCACTCACAGCTGCAGAAGACGCTGCTTCCATTGCTAAGAGGTACGTTCACCATCTATATGTAAACTTCCTCTCTTTCCCCCCCTTTTATAGGTTGTTAGTGAAATGCCAGCTTCTCAGTGAGACCTTCCCAAATTCCCTGCCCTAAGTGCACAACTGCCTGGCACCTTCCCTTTCTCCCCTTGTCTGCCTTATTTCTTCTATTTAGTGTTTCTAACTACACAACATACTCTTTGCCTTCTTGTCTATCTTGTGCCTCACTATGGATTTGGCTTTGTGTTTTATTTGCTGTGCATGCTGAGCACCTTGTACAGAGCCTAACACACAATAGAAATCCCTTCTGTGTGTGTTACCTAAATGACCTAACAAACAAGGAAAGCCACAGTGCATTTTGTAACCTAGTTCTGGAAGAGACAGACCCTCCCTTCTGCTGTCTGCTATTAGTCATGCACACAGTCATGGTACAACCTGGGACTGGGCCACACAAGGATCAACACACCATGTTATTGGCATATACAAAGGCTACGGTTTGTGGACATTGATTTTGTGCCCTGAGACATTACCATATTTCCTGATCACTTCCAGGAGTGTTGTGGTTAAATCTCTCAGCATAAAATCATATCATCATCAAAGAGCAAGAGTTTGATCTCTTCTTCCCCAACATGGATGCCCTTTATAGATTTCTCTTGCTTCATTTCATTGGCTACATTTCCAGCACTATGTTAAATAGTAGTAGCAGTAGATCCAGCACTATGTTGAATAGTAGTAGCAGTAGATCCAGCACTATGTGGAATAGTAGTAGCAGTAGATCCAGCACTATGTTGAATAGTAGTGGCAGTAGAGGACGTCATTGTCTGGCTCCAGTTCTAAGTGGAGAAGCTTTGAGTTTTGCTCCATTCAATATGATAATAGCTGTGGGTTTATCACAGATAGCTTCAATTAGTTTAAGAAATGTTCCATCTGTGCCTATTTTCTTAAATGTTCTTATTTAAAAAAAGATGCTGAATTTTATCAAATTCTTTTTTTGCATCTATTGAGATGAACTTGTGGTCTTTGTACTTCTATTAGTATGGTGAATTACATGTATGGATTTGTATATGTTAAACCAGCCTTGCATCCCTGGGATGAAGCTGACTTGATTGTGGTGTATAACTGTTTTAATGTGTAGCTGTAATCTATTGGCTAAGATTTAGTTGAATATTTTTGAATCCATACTCATTAGTGAAATGGGTCTATAGTTCTTTTTAGTTGGATAGTTTCCTGGGTTTTGAATCAATGATAATTTTTGCTTCACAGAATATGTTGGAGAAGGTTCCTTCCTTCTTGGTGTTTTGGAATAGGTTCTGCAATATAGGTACAAGTTCTTCCTTGAAGGTTTGATAGAATTCTGATATGAAGCTATCTGGTTCAGGGATTTTTTTTTGTTGGTGGTGAAAGATTTTTTATTGTTTCTTTCATCACAGTGCTTAATATTGGTCTGTTCAAGAGATTTATTTATCCTGTTATAAGTCTAGGGAGATAGTGTGAATCCAGGTATTGGTCCATTTCCTCCACACTGTCAAATTTCTGGATGGAGAGTTTCGTGTAGTAGTCAGAGATCTCAGTGGTGTCTGTTGTTATTTCGTCCCTTTTAATTTCTGATTGAGGTTATTAGAGATTTTACTTTTCTGTTTCTAGTTAATCTGGGCAAAAGTTTATCAATTTTATTTATATTTTCAAAGAACCAGCTTTTTGTTTCATTGATTTTCTGAGTGATTCATTTGTTTTCAGTTTTATTTATTTCTGATTTAATTTTGGTTATTTCTTCTCATCTGCTAGGTTTGGAATCAGATTGCTCTTCCTTTTCCTGAAGGTGATTCCTTAGAGTATTGATATGCTCACTTTCTGTTTTTTGAATGGAGATAATTTTACTCTTAGGACTGCTTTTGTAGTATCCTGTGCACCCTGGTCCTATAATTGCAAAGGAGAAAATTGGCTTAGTTAAATTCACTGGAACACTGTGAATCAAGCTAATTGCTGTTTTCAATGTAGACCCAACAATGCTAATAAGACAAGTGAAGTAACCCTTTAGTCTTTCAACATGTGTTTACTGACCATTGACAATTTTGGAACCAAAGAAAATATCAGAGGGAAAGAATATTTTTAACATAGAAGAAACTTACTAAATCAAATAACAAAATTTCATGAAAATCTAATTTAGATTGATCATCATGTCTAATAATTTTTCTCATAAAATATTTAGGCCATAATAACTGTTGATTATTTTTAAGAGTGAAATGTCAAAGTGATGCAAGAAATTTGATAATATTTTCTCTTTTGAGTCTACTTTATAATCTGTGTTATGCAAATTTCTATCTTCCAAAACTTGCAAATTACTATCTTCCATACTAGAGCATGAAATTCATAATGGTAGGCACTGTCTTATTCATCAGCCATAGCATCGTTGGAAAAATATTTGTTGAGTTAATAAATATATTAAGGTTAATGATAGCTTAGTAAGATGATAAAATTTTTCTCAACCAATAATACTAAACCTCCAAACAGCAAAGTTCCCTGTGTAAACTAATAAAAAAAAACACATGTATGTCCAGAGAAACTTAAGGTGAAAGAAACTTGGAAAATCATAATTGTAATACTTCCAAAGTATTTTCTGTGTCCAGATATTCTTCTGAGCATTTGACATAGTTTCAACTCAATCTTCATTAAAAACCTTTGAGGTAGGTATCATTATTTATATATATTTTTTTCTGATTAAAAAAAAAAACTGGTAGAAAGATTAAGACAATTGCCCCATTTTACCCAACTAATTGGTGGTAAGTAAATATGGTATTTGAACCCAGTTCAATAAGATATCAACAAATAAGATTTTTTTTGAGATTTTGTATGAAAAGAATCACAACTCAAAGTTTTACTGTTAATATATAATATTTCAAGAAGTTAAACTTTTACAAAGAAGCTGTGAGGAGGGCTGAGTCATCATGAGTAACCCTTGTGGAGATATCAGCAAAATGCAAAAATTTCTGGCATTTCAGATTAAGACACAATACTTCAGGGTTTCCTCCCTCCCTCTACTGCAGAAATACTGGATCAAAACATCATATCATCAAGCTCTACCACCCACCACCTCTCCTTGATGCAGGGTCCTGGGGGTCACTATCCCTTATCCCAGGAAGATTAGATTATTGTCACTTTAACACAACTCTTGACCCAGTTTATTGAACAGCTTTATTAATTTCAATATTTATTTGAAAGATCTGTCCTCAATTCCACGACCAGGTGCTCTGCTCAAAACTCTTGTCCTTTGTTCTTCTTCAGCTTCTCTCTCTCTCTCTCTCACACACACACACACACAAACACAGAATCGTATCTTTATTTCTCACACTCCAACATATGCTTCATAAAGCTAGAACTGTTTAATCCGCAGGGCCCTAGGCAGAGCTGACAAATACCCACTCAATACCCGTTTACTAAATAAACGGTGAAAAGCGACCCCTACTGGGGAGTCGATACTTCCTCTCTCCCCAGCACGCTAGTCTGCGCCAGTTTTCCAGAATCCACAACCTGTGGCTTTAAACTTCAGTTGGGCAAAATCTCTGAACAAGTTGAGGGTGACACCACCTGTGCCGTGTAGAAGGAAGGAGGTAGACTCAGAAGAGAAAATATTATCAAATTTCTTTCATCACTTTGACATTTCACTCTTAAAAATAGTCAACAGTTATTATTGCCTAAACTCTGCTGCTCTTCCATCCTCACACCCCATTCTCCTCAAACCCAACTACGCATTGATGAAATGAAGCTGCCCTTGTCTTTAAAGCCTGGTGTTTAATGTTGACTGTACCTGAGACTTTAAGAGCAGGGATCTCGCTTGCTTCTTATCAGTGTGGTTTTCATTCCTGGAACTTCTTTTTGCTTTGTTTATTAGATGTCTGTTTTCTTCTTCCATTACATCCAATTTAGCTCCTTCTCCCTGAGTGAGAAACAACTAAACAACTGCAATACATTCCCTTTATCTGGTCCTATTTAAAAGAGAATTTTTTTTTTTTTGCTGTTATAAGGTTGCTTTAGGTTTATTTTTTTCTCTTAACAATTTTTTTTTATTATTAAAATCATAACTGTGGGGCAGCACCTGTCGCTCAAAAGGGTAGGGCACTGGTCCCATATGCTGGAGGTGGTGGTTTCAAACCCAGCCCCAGCCAAATCCGCAAAAAAATAAAAATAAAAATAAAACAAACTGTGTACATTAATGCATTTATGGGGCACAATGTGCTAATTTTATATACAATTTGGAATACTTACAGCAACTAGTTAACATAGCCTTTACCTCACTTAATTATTAAGACATTTATACTCTACTCTTAACAGATTTGACATGTACCTTTGCAATATGCACCATAGGTGAGTTCCCACAGATGACCCTTCCTCCATCCGGCCTCCCCCCTCCCTTCCCCTCCTCCTTCTCTTCTCTCCTTCATCCTGGGCTAGAGTTGTATTTTATCTTTTATATGAAAGTGTGGGTGATTATATATTGGTTTAATAACAGTACTGAGTACATTGGATACTTTTTCTTTCATTCTTGAGATACTTTACTGAGAAGAATATGTTCCAGCTCCATCCATGTAAACATAAAAGAGATAAAATCTCTGTCTTTTTTGGTTTCTGCAGAGACAGTCTTATTTTGTCATCCTTGGTAGAGTGCCGTGGCATCACACAGCTCGCAGCAACCTCCAGCTCTTGGGCTTAGGTGATTCTCTTGCCTCAGCCTCCTGAGTAGCTGGGATTACAGGCACCCACCAAAATTTATAATCTTTATTCCAAGTTATATGATATTTAAGACACGTCGGAGGAGGGATCTACTTCTTTAAATTCTAGGATTGCCACACATGGGACCTACTCTTCCCAATATTCATTAAAGGCCAACATTGGATTTAATTGATTTGATTTAGTTTATCTTGAGCTTGGTAATTTTATTCTCCTCTTTTATAGAAGAAAATGCTGATATTGCATTATATATCTTTTCTTATTATTAAAATCAGTGTTCTCTATTTGTAAGGAAATTATGCTGTGAAAGACATTTTTTGAAAATCTGTGAGAAGTTAAAACCTCTTACTGAAATACTGTCACTATGAATGAATATGGCTATTTCAACTCGTGCCTGTGGAAAAGTATATTACATTTGTACATATTTAAGTAAAAGACACAGAAAGAATGCTGAGTCTGTATATTACAACATAAAATTCCATCTTTTTTTATATGACACTAAACTTTTGGCCAGAAAGAAGATATGGAAATATGTAAAACACTAAAAAAGTTTACAGTCACTTAGATACCAGCAATTATTATTTATAATCACCTGCTTCTGAGCCCCGTAAGTCTATAGAGTACATTACTTTTTTATATAATGTGTATATTTTTCCATTTTGCAGGTAAGACTGTTGAGTTTCTGGGAGGGCCTTAATTTGAACTCAGCTCTGCCTGGTTTTATAGTCTGAGAGGTAATTTTGGAAGTGCTTGAGAAGTTAACAATGGATTCATTGTGCTCAGGCATAAGCTCACTGAACATAAAGACTATTTTATTACTGATTATCATTTCACCTTAGGAAATTAGCCTCCGTTTTGTCTGGTTCTATATCTGTATCTATCACTGGCTTTGAAGGAATAGAGCTTTCTGTTACCCACCACATGTCGATCCCCCAAAGGGTACAATCTCCTTATGTGAACACACCCTCTAGAAATGTATCTTGACTTTAATATGTACCGAATTTTTTATGTCCACTTTTTAAAATTTGAAGGTTTAACACACCATTTTTAAAAACTGTTATTCTGGAAATGCCAGAATATTTCTCTCTTTATGCTAACATATTTTATTCTATCACACCCTTTTATTTAATATTTTTGCATTCCTTATTAAAAGATTCCCCAATTTCCTGAGAAAAACTAAATTAAATATTTAGGCTCTCTCTATCTGTCTCTGAGGGAAGTGTTAACTTTATTTTCCTGGTTTCTACCTGGAGGAGGTATTATCATCAAGTAGTTGTTGGTTTTCGGGTAAAACTGATATCATCAGTTCAAAGACTATTAATTTTGTTTTCAGTGAAAATTACATTTAGACAGCAAGACCATTTTTCCCAACTAAGTTCGGTCCACTTTAATATCAAAACTGTGCTAGAGCTGTTAAGTAAGTTCTCAACAAACACGAAAACTTGGCTTTATTTTGATGTTCTGAGACTAAGAGAAACTCTTACATAGTTAATTTATGAAGAGCTTTCATTGTAGCAGAGCCTTTAGGACAGATCTGGGAGAACTGCCACGTCACTCCAGGAGGCACGGCAGCTGAGACGTGCAGGGTCTTGGAAGGACAGGGGCAAAGCATGGCCACAGAGCTCCCGAGAACGTCTCCCATGGTGAACGTCACCACAGCTCTGGCCTGTCATCCCAGGAGCACTGTGTGTGCTGAGACTGTGTCCTCAGCTGCTTTATTTTTAAGCAGATGCTCTCCCGAACCGAGTGTGTGCCAAGTTTTGAATAACGTCTTATGTCCTTTATCAGCACAACAACATGAAATATTTAATAGGAAGTTATCGCTGTGGCCAATATAAAAGATTAAATATGCCCGTCAGTCTATTTTCCTAATAAGAAAACATGATATTCAGAAAGAGTAAAAAGAATAGCATCAGATGTACAGATACAGATTTGGATCAAAACAGCATCTTCTTTGCCTTCTGTATCTTGAGATTTTTTCTTGTCATTCTTAAAGAGAATGAAACTATGAGAAACCCAACTTTTTATGATGACAAAATAGTTTTATTCTTTTAAAGGGCACAAAACTATACGATAAAACTTACCCAAATTAAACTACACTAAAAATAGGAAACATGATAATACAATGGCATGATAAAATGGTAACTTTTGTCAATATATTTTCCAATCTTAGGATGTAAGATATTTACACTTAAATTGTAAAGAATGAAACTATGGAATTTAATACAATAAAATTAAATGACTTGAAAATTTGCTGAATATATAGGTCTATGAAAAATTACATTAATAGATACTAAAAATTTCACTGGAAAACTAAGATTCCAGACTTCAATTTTATTTTTTTTCTTTTTCTCCCCCTTGGTTTGGGAAGAGGAATAGTAAACTGCATCTGAAAGCAATCTGTCTCTTGGACAATGATTTGGAGTTGTTTGTAATTTTTCATTGCAGATTAGAGATGAAATAGCCTCTCACTCCATCGAGGCAAACAGCTCCATTCTACCAGCACCATGATAGCCAGCCAGGCCTGCCACCCTCCAGCACACCGGTGTGCCGTGAGAGGATCTTCGGGTGCTGCAGAAATGTTTAAAGACCATTAATTAAATTGAGAGGAGTTTAAAGCACAGTAAGTACATTCTCTTTTTTACTCTTTTTTTTTTAATCAACATAATTTAAGAGTGCTGAAGTGTAACTATAGGTTCAAGGAGGCTGTGAGATTAAAAAAAAGGTTGAGAAACACGGCTCTTGCTTCTAGCTTAATACAGAAGCCAAGACAGGGTAGATGCCCTGAGCTATGTTAACCAAATTACTCTATTTTAGTCAACCTCCCCACATCTTATCTCATCACTGTCTGGTTTCTGCCCCTTTCATTAAGCATCACCTCCAGTCACATCTCCTAACAGCCAGCCCTGGTCAAATCTTGTCACTAAGTTCTCTTCACTCAGCCACTTCTCTGTCATTGACGGGACGCCACTCTCTCGTCCATCTTTGCTATGGCCGGGGATTGTTTGGATTTAAATTGTTTTATGACTCCATAGTAGCTCCCATTCCCTGCTTGGAGAATTGAGTAAAACCTTTCTGTATGTCTCCAGGGTTTTTGGTAAATAATCCTAGAAAATTCATTTCATCCCTGTAGACTCAGGAATCTTGCATTTGGACTCACTAAAAATGAGAAAGGCAAACAGGTGATGGTTTGCAAATAACCATGATGTGCGTTAAATAGATCAAGCGGCATCTTAAAGGCTTGAAGAGAGTGATGCAAAAGGAAAAGAAAATTGTGTGATCGATGAAATTAGTGAGATAAACTTAGAGAATAAATGAATGGCCCATTTTTAAAGGGGTGTTGGAAGAGATGTGCTATCCATGGCCCAGACAAACGGTACAAAGAAGTCTTAATTAGAGCCCTCCAAGAGGAAGATAGCTGCCTTATAGATAAAAATAGACAGAACTATATGCATCCGAGCAGAACGTAGCTGATAATATGTTGCAGAAGGCACCAGCGCTCTGGGTGGGACATCAGACCAGATGCCTTTGATTCTGCACTTCATCCGGCTTCTAATTCGGAAGTGCCCATCCTGTTCAGTTCCTTCGGGACAAGGCCACATCTGTTTTATGGCTGAAACTATTTCTAGCCTTAGATTGTATGTGGCTCTTTAGAGAGGTAGATTGTTTGCCCACAGTGACTATTCCAGTGTTCTGAATATATTAGAGACTCGATAAATATTTTATGGACTAATTGGCACATGAAATCTTGAAACAACTGTTGTTAAGAATGCAGCCAATAGGAACTCACAGCCTATTCAACATTGTCTCAGCAGATGTTTGGTCCTGAAGTGATGTGATCTGTCTAATCTGGCACCTTGGCACAAAAAGGTGTTTTCCACTCCAGGTGGCAGTGCCTTGAAATAATACAAATGACTGTTTCCCAGCAACAGAGGACGAGCCTCCTGCTGCACAGCCATCTCCTAAATTCTTCCTAATAACAATGAAAAAAGGAGATTAACCCTACCTGTGGAGTTTACTGTTTCCACTCTTTGCCCTTCCCAATATTGTATCATTAATTAAGAAACTATGGAAAAAATTTGTTTCAATAAGAAAATTGTCAAATACAAAGGGTGCCAAAAAATTATAAACATTTTAAGAAAGAAGAAAAAAAAACTATTAAAATTGTGATGCTCAAGTCATGTTTCACTTCTGCAATTACAAGAGAAAAAAGATACAATATACAAGATAACACACATCACTGGCCACTGGTATACATCGACTATTACAAATTTAATACAGTTTTTTCCTTTCTTAAATTGTGTGTTCATTTTTTGGCACCCTCTGTAGATGCCACACCAACATATACTGGAGTCCTTGCAAATGCTCAAAGAATCTCATCTCAGGGTAGATGAAAGAAAAAAAAAAAAAAGAGAGATTAGCCAATGATTTGATGCATGTACTCTGATACATAGATTAACATGTAGATTTCCATCTACTATAAACTTTCTGTTTTTACTACTACTAAACAAATAATTTAATTTTCTAACTAAATCTGCCTCATACTCTTTTAGTCTATAAAATGTCATACTTGCCTATAGGCATGTATTTTGCATCATGAACACAAGATATAGAATTCTCATCTGCAACTGATTAGTTTATGTGTGTTCAAGGAGGCATAAGTGAGAATAGCAGGAAGGAGTCCCCTGACTGTGTCGCTGTGTGGGTAAGACTGAGGGTGAGAGAGGACTGACCGGGGTGCAGAGGTGGGTGGAGAGCACTCTCAAGCACCAGACTACCTAGATTTGTATTCCAGGCACTGTTGTTTATTACCCTTATAATTCTGGGCAAATTATTTAACAATTCGATAGGCCCACATCCTCATATGTAAAGGATGCTGGTGGCACCTCCTTACTAAGGCTTCCGCCAATTAATACATACACAAATCACTGAGAATGGGACTTGGTGAAAAGAAAATTTTAGGCCACCCTTTGTATTTCAACTTCTAAACATAATTTATATTTACATGATTTTTGATCAAATAAGAGTTTCTTCAGCCAGAAGTTAAAGTCTGAAGAAGGCTGAAAAATTTCTGTCATTGGATTTATAGGTAGACCAGCCACCACTTCCTTCTCTGTGTCCCATTTAATAGTGAATAAATAACTAACATTGAAAACATGCCTGACTATTACTTATGCAAGGTGCCATTTTACAGTGCGACTGATAATAAGAAGGATGATTCCAGAATCTACCTTGTGCAACAATGAAAATGTAATAGGATTACACTGAGCGTATTTCAACTCCAACATGGGGTATTAAATTAATTTTTTCCACATCCTTTAAAGCAAACAGCTCTCTAGAGAATTACTTTTTAAAAAGCATAATGGAAACAGAGGATGCATATCTTCAAAAACATAGAGGCAGGCAGTTATCCTGCTTTTGATTTGAGCAACTAATGACGAATCAATGAAAGTGAAAATAAAAAGAGAGTTTATAACCTGAGGGAATAATTGTCCTCTGTGTTTGTATGAAAAGATGCACATTGCTGAAGTCTATTCAGCCTCCTCTCCCACCTTCAGCTTCTTTGCCTCCCAAGCACTGGGATTAGACCAGGCCTATAGAAACAGAAAGTGTTTCTTCCTTCCAGTTTCTGTGGTAAATCTACTGGAAACTTCTGAAATTAACACCCCCCACCGGCCAGTGCATAGTCTTGTCCACCTGCAGAGAGAGAGCACACCGGGCAAAGAGCAAAACATGGTGAAGCCCATGCAGTGTTCAATAAGCTTCCCTTCATAGTGGAAATTTGAATATAGGAAGAAATTTTACAAAGAGAGTAGCTGAAACTTGTGCATTGTTTAACTGACTTTGTCACTTATTTTGGGGGGTTTCATATGCCCTTGGAGGAAGTCATAGAGCAGCCACTGGGAAGGTTTTAAAAAGGAAAAAAGCACTAGTCATTTACATGCCAATTAGAAATTAACTTGGTAAAACGCACCCCATTAATTTTTGCTATTCTTATGAGTTTTGTTTATCAGAGATAGTTTTTAACCCTATGCAATCTATCACACATTTCTATAAATTTGTAATCAAGTAACATGTGCTCAGGTGACAGCATACTGCTTATACCTCTGAAGACATTATATATTTTGTGACTGATCAAAAAGTAAAGAGTGAATATGTGATTTTTTCAAATTGTTTCTTAATGAAGGAAGAAGAGGAGATGGGAGAATCTTAGAATCAGCAAAGTAAAGAGATCTATATGTTCATATTCTAAGATTCAAGAAGTGAGAATTGTGTTTTTCTTTTTTATTGCTTGGGATTCATTGAGGGTACAAAGAACCAGTTTACATTGATTGCATTTGTTAGGTAAAGTCCCTGTTCTCATTGTGTCCCTCCCCAAACCCCTCCCTCTTTTCCTCTCTGTGCTCTCCCCTTGTACTAGGTCATTAATTGTCCTCTTATCAGAATTAAGTACATAGGATTATTGCGTCTCCATTCTCGTGATGCTTTACTAAGAAAAATGCGTTCCATCTCCATCCAGGTTAATACAAAAGATAGAAGCCATATTTTTTAGTGGCTGAATAGTATTCCATGGTGTACATATACCACAGCTTGTTAATCTGTTCCTGGGTTGGTGGCATTTAGGCTGTTTCCCCATTTTGGTGATTGTAAATTGAGCTGTGATAAGCAGTCTAGTGCAAATGTCCTTATGATAAAATGATTTTTTTTTCTTCTGGATTGTGCCTAGTAATGGGATTATAGGATCAAATGGGAGGTCTAGTTTGAGTTCTTTGTGGATTCTCTGTACTTCCTTCCAAAATGGTTGGATTAGTTTGCAGTCCCACCAGCAGTGTAAAAGTGTTCCCTTTTCTCCACATCCACACCAGTATCTGCAGTTTTGAGACTGTGATGTGGGCCATTCTCACTGGGGTTAGATATTTCAGGGTGGTTTTGATATTCGTTTCTATAATAATTAGGGACAATGAGCATTTTTTCATATGTTTGTTAGCCATTCATCTGTCTTCTTTAGAGAAGGTTCTATTCATCTTTCTTGCCCATTGATATATGGGATTGTTGGTTCTTTTTATGTTGATAAGTTCTCTATAGATCATATTTACCAAGCTTTTGTCTGATTCAAAACATGCAAGTATCTGAGAATTGTGCTTTATGATAATCATTGATCTTTCTTTTCTAAATATTCTTTTCTAAGAGTAATATTTATTTTGAGGTCTGAATAAATTTAATTTCATAAATATTAGTTAACCCTATCTTACACATTTGGACCTCTGTGAGATGCTCTATGTCATGGAATGCATAAATTGAATAATAGATATCCTCTGATCTTAAAATATTGATATCAAAAAAAAGCAATAAAATAAGGTAGAATGTGATATATGCTATTAAGTGGATTTTTCACAAAATGTATTTCTGGTCATGTGAAAAAAAGACAAAAATCATTTCACCTACAATATAGAAGAAAGAGAGTTTTGGTGAGGAAGTGGAATTTTTAAGATGGATCTTGCAAAATAGAAATGATTTAGTCAATGGATACAGTGGGGAATAACATTTCATAAAGAGGAATCGACTAAAAATGTAAAGGCAAGAAAATTTGCCCTGTGCTTGTCAATTTCTATGAAGTCTGTGCAGATAAGATGCATATTTGAAAGAGGGGTATGAGAGAAAATAAAAGTTTTAAATGTTTAATTCAAAATTATGGAAGAAACTTAATTTCATTGAGAAATAAGGGTTTCATTTATCTAAGCCTAGAAATCACTGAAGACTTTGAATCAGAGTGACGTGACAAGATGTCCCTCTGGGTGTGTTTTGGGAGGACAAATCTGTGGCTATTGAAGAGGTTAAACCAAGATGCTGTGAGTGCCGCCGTGGGACATGGACAGACCAGGGAAGACTCCAAACACAACAGCTATGAAGTTGGCTGCTAGCGAGGCCCCTGTTTATTTGGTAATGTTCCCTTTCACAAGGTGCTGAACCTCCTCTTTCTGTATGTGTTCCATTTCCAGGTTATATCACACTCTCCTGCCATAAGAGAAGGATGATGGTGGAGGCATAGGGTAGAGGCATAGGGAGCTCTACTCAATTACGTGGGCAGCCGGTATCTATAAACAGAAAAGCAGGATGCAGGACAGAAACAGCGTGACTGTTACAGCCAGGTTTTTGGCTCATTTGAACATGATGTGATGAGACTTGGCCTTGCATGGACATGGTCTGTGCAATTCGCTGCTGTGACTGGAAGTGACTCATGCACCTGCTACAAGAATATGCTTTTAAGTTGTGTTACAGTTCACTACATAGTGATTTGAAGTACAGAGGAAAACTTAGCTCTAATTTAATATTCTTAATATAAAAATATATTTGATTTTGCTGGGCTTTTATTTGCTTATTCCTTGCTATCAACCACACTGATACATACACAGGCACACACAGAGTAGTCTATATAATCTTTTTATAATATCACAGCATTCTTTTATTAAAATTTACTTAGTATTTTCCCCACTCTTTTACTCCTGGTGTTCACTTATATGTATTTTCATTCTGTTTCTTGTGATCAATTTCAAGTGGAATGTCAAATTTTGTCCACTGGGGCACTTTCTTTGACAGAGGTATATACGTTATTTCCTTTGTCGTTACTAACATATGTGTGTGTGTAGATAGATAGATAGATAGATAGACTTGTTGGTGAAAATACGACACCTGGGCAATTCTCACACACTGCCTGAGGGAGGATGAGTTGGCTCAACAACCTTGGGGGGCAGTTTGGCAATACCCAGGAGGGCTGGAAACATACAAGTTCACCTACTCCCTTTAGTAGGCAGTGACCTTCTTACAAGGAGATGTTTACATAAGGTCTGCTGTACCACGGTGTGTAATAACAACAAAAAGAGAAATAGACGTAAACAGGACTCTGAAGAAGTAAATTCTGTTATGTTTCCACAGTGGAAACAAAATTAAAAAAGAAAAAAGCAAACCGGGATGCAATGAAAGTCTGAGCAAGCTGGGGCATTATAAGTAAAGCTTTGCACTCCTTGAATCATTTACCTCAAACCACAGAATTTTGCTATAGAGAACTATTATGAGACAATAGTCTTCACTGATCTGATTTAATAATGTAAATTTCAGAATTTCACGGCAGACTTTATGAGAGCCAAGCCAAGGCTACCGTCTACGGAGTGTTATGAAGTCTTGCAGTGACTGACAATGCTGTAATATCCACCGGCTCACAATGCCCAATGGAAGGTAAATTATTCTGGTAATACAGCTCTTCTCCCTCACTATTGATCCTTCTTCCTCAATAAGATACTTCTAGATAAAAGACAATAAAAATAAGATAAAGAAAATGACAAAAAGGCAAAATGAGTTTTGAATTTTTATACAGTGGAAAACTGCACTGTATTCTAAGGATGAGTGATTCTGAACTATAACACCAACAATAACATGTCGGACTGATAAAAACTTTCTTTTTCTTGAATAACTACTGTGTTGTGGACTCTGGCTGGGAACGTTACATTCATTATTCTTTTTTACTAAAAAGCTTACATTAGCACTGCTTTTGGATTTCTTTTTCTTATTTTATAAAATGCAAAGAGAAAAATTACCAAGTAATTATTATTGGTACATTATACAATTATTGGTACAACATTATATACAACATTATATTGGTACATTCATAGCCATAACTATAATAGATAATAATTTTAAAACCAAGATGTGACCCTCCCTTTTTTTTTTAAGTTTTTAGCCAGGGCTAGGTTTGAACCACCTCCAACATATGGGGCCAGCACCCTACTCCTTTGAGCCACAGGTGCCGCCCAATGTGACCACCTTTTATTCTGCTGCTAAAGCCTATGTTTTGGACAGCATTTTATCCTATTATGTAAACTCTTCATAATTTTTACAGCTTATTATTGCTATTTATGGTATTTGATGACCTTTTTTCTGTCTAGTAACAATTGTGCATTTTATAGCTTACTAGCACCTTAACCTAAACTTTATAAAGAGAAGCGGAACATTATGAATCATAAAATTTAATGTGCAGGATTTGGTATGAATGAACATGAAAACTGCTTACTAACTTAAGATTTCTGGATTTTATGTAATGTTTCACTGGAATTTTTGACTTAATAGATGAAGCTTAATTTTCTATTTCATTTCTACTTCCTTTATCTCATAGCCCTAGAAAATATTAAATAATTGGAGTTAGACTTGACCTACACTTACCCACGTACCCTCCAAAACAAAAAAAAAAACATTTCCCTTCACATATTAGCTTGTAATTTAGCATGTTTTATTCAATATCACAGTATCACATTTTATATTAAACATATATAATGCTAAAGATAATTTAGATTTTTAAAACTCTCTGAACTCTTTAATGCACCAGCTTCCAGCAGTGTGAGCAAAAACCACTATTACGTCATCAATGTCCATGTGAGTAAATTCAATATTCTTTCTTTCTGTGTTAGCCATTAGGAACTTTAAACTCATGCTTTTCCCAGGATAAAGATGATTAAGGACCTAATTTCACTTTGCATTCTATGCATGGGGCAAGTTAAGTGTTTCATGCTGTGACTAATGCATCATTTTCTGTTACAAACACAAACACACAGTGGAACAAAGAAATTTTGATTATGCGTTAAGAATTATTGCCACATATTATCAACAACTTTAGTTTACTTCACTCTTTTTTTTTTTCATCTAAAAGGTACTTATAATTGTACATATGAAGAAAAAAATAAAATTCAATTTTATGTTATTAGCTTTATCATTATGATAACATTTTGAAAAGTTGGAATCATCGTAAAACAACCATACTAATGTTCCAAGGACAACCAAATATTTCTTTTCTAAAATTACTCAAAATCTGCTTTTTTATAATAGTGAATATTATTACTGTATTTGACATATAAGTAACAAGGCAGGTGTCTTCACCAGATTGTATCTAATTGGATAAAATCTAACAATGGCAAAAATAATACAATTTGGCAATGTTTGGTAGACTCGTTAAATCATTGACTCAACACATACACAGTTATGTGAGTTGGTCACTTAAATTTTACTTTTAAAATAATACTTAATATGCTATCATAACTCTTGGATTTTTATCCATGTTTGGCCTCCCCTGGTAAAAAGTACCAATCTCAGCTTAAAAAATCAAGAGAGAGGAGGCAATGAAGTCATGAGAGAGCGTGAGTTTTTTGAGGAAGTAAGTGGACAGAGAAAAAAGAGAAAGTTCAAGGTTTAGTAAATAAGAGAAGGAAAAGGAAACTCCACAAAATAAGGAAAGAATAAGAAGAATCATATAGCATAGTGTCTCTCATAAAACAAAAAGTTAAATATTTTTAATAAAATGTGTAAATAAGAACATGTTGGTATTTTGATATAATGTTCAGTAGCTTTACATTGAAAGTCAACTTAACATGACCAAAAATACTAGGAACATTGCACGGTTTAAGGTACTGTTTAAATAATTTTGAATTAAATTAAGATAATGAATTTATTACAGTCAAAGTCTTTTTCCTTTTATAAAGACGTATTTGTCATTGTGTTATTGTGGCACCCTCAGTTAGAGTTCCCTCATCATTCTCAGTACCTTTCCAGCTCCGCTCTGCAGAACCAGGAAGAGTGAAACATATATAGTATCAACAAGAGCTTCCAAGAAGAAATGCTGATCAGTTAAGAACCTCACTAGAGAGTCAGAAAAAAGTTCTTATACTCTGTTGAGAATATTGTAATTTTGAAAGGGTGTATAACATTTTAGATGTCATACTTAAATTTCTTAAGTTGTAATTTTATATTTACTAACATTTCCAGTGAAATGCTTATGAATCTTTCGTATGGTAGATTCATGGTTAGATTCACAAAACCTAACAGCTGCCAACTACCAAAAAGGTGGCATGAAAGTGATTGACATCCATTCTTTTCTTTTCTTTTTTCTTTCTTTCTTTCTTTTTTCTTTTTTTTTTTTTGCAGTTTTTGGCTGGGGCTGGGTTTGAACCGGCCACCTCCAGCATATGGGCCTGGCGCCTTACTCCTTTGAGCCACAGGCGCCACCCAACATCCATTACTTTCTGGAGGTAAAACTAATATATGGACATTTATTTCCTTTTAGGAATTTAATCTATGGATACAATGTTATTTTTAGGAAAATTGGATTGACTTAAACATATTTATAATATAATGTGTTATTTTCTTAGAAATATAAATGACTTTCAAAAAATACTTTGTATTAATTAGATAAGAGAAATCTGAATTAAACAATTTTAATAATCTCTTTAATCAAATTTAGAATTCCCATTATGTTGGCCATTAGGTTGAAATAATGAATTATGTTTCGGGTATACTGGTATTTTCCATAAGGCACAGAGCCTGGGTAATGGAAAAGGCCCTCCCTCTGCCAGCTGTACCTTCACTCAACTCATAACAGGGAGTCTTCTAATGTGGGTAATTTTCCTTGTAGAAACATCAGTTAACTGTCTCTGATAAATCTACTTAGAAGCAGTGAGACACTTTAAATCTCAAACTTCTTAAAGAGTTTGAAATGTGCCCATTAATCAAGATAAGATTACAGATGTATTAAAATTTATCACTCTTCTAGAGCTCTTCTGTCAATTTGGAACCAGTCCAGGGTGGGCCCTTTCCACATAAATTGGGATGAAACCGGCATGCACCTAGACCCATTCCAGTTCTGTCTGTCTCACCACAGCGACTTGAAAACTGTACCCAATAAATTGTATTCACAGATTTATGACCACCAGATCTTTCCATTCTTGTGCAGATCTAGAACCAGATATTTTGCTAAGCCAGTTATTTCTAACACCTTTGGTACTATATATGCATAAAGCAATATTTCAATGATGCATCCATAGGAGAAAAATAAATAAATAATAATTAGTGAGCTTGAGGTTCCCCTTTTCATTTTATTTCAAAATATCTTGATAGCCAGCTGCCTTGTGGATGGCTTAAAGAATGTGACTAAAAGGTGGACTGAACAAATAACTCACCCTAAAATGTGGAAAAATAACTCATCTGAAGAATTGCATTTTTGATGGGTCTTTGTTATTTGATGTTTGGATAATTGATAGCATTTTATTTTCTATGGTCTCCAGATCCAGTTTTTTTTTTTTTCTTTTCTTACAAAAAAAGCATCTCTGGAAAAGAAAGAAAGATTGTTTTATTCTTATGCACAAGGAGCTTTCCAGCTTGTTTCGACGTGTTTTATTTCCTTCCTCCCAGTGCAAACCCTGTCTAAAACTTCCCGTGGATACTGTTCACTTTCTCCGATGCTGCATTTGAAAGCTATAGTCTTATATCACTGAAGTCTTATACTCTCATATGCTAAGTACTAATTTCATTCAATACTTTATATACATTTTATTAAATACATTTACATACATTTACATTGTATTCATTAATAACAAATAAATTTGTTAATAACAAACTTTATATACATTTTATTAAATACATTTATATATATATTTGCATTGTATTCATTAATAACAATTCATTGTATTGCTAATGGGCTATTTAGAATGCAATGTAATATATGATTATATATATTTTTAAATTCATGGCATACAACTCAACTTTGCAGAGAGAAAGGGAGATATAATCAGTAGTGGTAATAAAATTTTATGTGAAAAATTTTCTAGGAAGAACTTTATAAAACAAACAAAATTCACAATCAGCAATAGGCACAGATGCCACATAGGATTTTGCTGACTTTAAATTAATTTTTTGGTAAGTAAAGCCATAGTTTGGAGCTCATTTAACTTTACAGAAAAATTATGACACCTTTTTGTCATTTACCTAAGTTTTGCTTATGACTGCGTTCACGGCCACACTGCATTCTTGGGTGGTTATGGTGAAAATCATATAACACGAAGTCTTAGTATTTGCTGCCTGACTCTTTAACGAAATTCAGTGACCATGCTCTAATGGCTGAGGACTTGAACTTCAATGTGCAACTTCAGTCTCATTCCTGGGACCAATATCCACTGTGAGCAGGAAGTATTTAAAATATATCAACCCAAGTTTCCAACTATATACCCAGGCGTCTTTACGTCTAGTCAGAGTTTTGACTAAGTGCTTGAGTTATGAACTGCAGAATACGATTTTCCTGAATACCAGGAGGCAGTCGGGTCCTCCCACTGCTTTTTCATGGACTGTGAGCAGAGGATAAACTAGCTTCACAGTCCAGTAATTTTCTGTCTCCTTCATGATATGATAATTAACCCAGTCCTGTTTTATACTGTTTCCTAATTCATGCTAGGACATTTCTATGATAGCTTCTTCCAGAGTGGTCCAAAGAACATTAGTTTCCTAGAACGTTCAAAGCTGTAGCTTAAATGGGCCCACATCCAAATAAGTTTGAAGAGCTCTTGGCAGAACAAATTTAAACAGTTTCCTCTCTGAAGGACTTCTTTGCCAACAGCATTTATATGTAAAATTTTCTCAAATACATTCGATTGTCAAACACCTTTTATGCAGAGCAGATCCTGGGATTTCACTGTTCTCTACTGTGTCATAAATGTTAAGAAATGCAAAATCGAAAATTTAGTTAATTGGGCTCCAAAGTCAAGCTGCTTTTGTACCTTTAGAATTTTTATAAAGCAGTTTGATGCCTCTAATTTTC
>NW_003852525.1:452630-465243 GCF_000181295.1 Otolemur garnettii
ATACTTTGCTAAGAAGAATATCTTCCAGCTCCATCCATGTAAACATGAAGGAGGTAAAGTCTCCATCTTTCTTTAAGGCTGCATAATATTCCATGGTGTGCATATACCACAATTTATTAATCCGTTTGTGGATGTTGGATCTCCTAACCCAAAGTCATAGCTATACTATGCAAAATTTCTCTAAATACAGAAGTATCCTTAGCCATGATAGATTTGTCCTAGACAGAGGAAACTGCTAATACAATACTATCATCTGCTTTACATATAAACTTCAAAACATTTTTTAATTACTAAAATCATGTTTGTATAGAAAACACCTCCTTTGGGTTTATGGTGGTGTGCCTCCAGACATCCACACCATCCAGAGGGTTGTTTGTAGCCAGTCGAGTTAATCTCTCTTTCCCTTTTTCTATTATAGGAGAGGGCATGTAGTTGAGCATGGTCCAAGCAGGTATAAATTTATTTTTTATTTTTTAAATTTCAGGTTGGTATGAGGGTACAAATGTTTAGGTTACACTGTTTTCATTTCTAAGTTAAAGTTCAAGTTGTGGTTGAGCTCTTTGCCCAGGGAACACCCTCACATGGTGTTCACGATTGGTGGTGAGACCCCACCGATCGCCCTCCCTTTATCCCCTCCTGTCTCTCTCCTCTCTCTTCCCCCTTGATAGACTATACATGTGGTTTTCTTTCCTGCAGGATTATTTCTGGATTGAGTACATTACATACATTTTTTCCCCATTCTTGTGATACTTTACTAAGAAGAACATGTTGTAACTCCTTTCAGGTAAACACAAAAGTCTCCATCTTTTCTTAAGGCTGAATCGTACTCCATGGTTTACATACATCACAGTTTGTTAATCCATTCATGGGTTGATGGGCACTTGGGTTGATCCCACGTTTTGGCAACCGAGACTGAGCTCCAGTAAACATTCTAGTGCAAAAGTCTTTGTGGTAAAATGATTTCTTTTTTCTGGGTAGATACCTAGTAATGGGATTGTGGGATCATACGGAAGGTCCACTTTTAGTTCTTTAAGAATTCTCCATATTTCTTTCCATAGGGGTCATATTAGTTTGCAGCCCCACCAGCTGTGCAAATGTGTTCCCTTCTCTCTACATTGATAAAAGGCTGATAACTGAAATCTACAGGGAATTCAAATTAATCAACAAGAAAAGAGCAAACAACCCCATTTATAAGTAGACGAGATACTTGAACAGAAACTTCTCTGTAGATGACAAAGGAATGGTAAAAACGCATGAAAAATGCTCATTATCCCTCATGAGAGCACAGCAAATCAAAACCACTCAGGGATAGCACCTAACTCCTCTGAGATTGGCCACATCACAGAGCCTTCAATCTACATAAATTAAAATGCATCAGACCCATGGAGAGACTTTCTCATTCCAATAGGAAAAAAAAAAACCAGGAAAATATAAAATATGCCTTTTTGATCATTAGAGTATCAAGTGACTATATTTGGCTAGGTATCAGGTGACTATATATGCCCCCAAAACAATGACATAAATTATACAACTATGAGGAAAAACAGCCTTTGAAAGAATGAAATGATGGTAAGAAGGGTAGAAAAATAAGGTGGAGGTAATTTTAGTGTTTGATGATTTTAATGAACTGATGATCAAATTACGTGTGGGGATTTATGCTGTGTTTGAGATTTTTAATGGAAAAAGTAAATGTTCTTGGTGCTTTGTCTGTTTTGAAGTGGATTTCTGATTATTCATTTATTGGAGATCTCCAGAGAAACAAAACCCGGTCGATTTAGAATGAGGTTTATTATAGAATATAGAGATTTATTAGAGAATTGGCCTACACAACTGTGGAAGCTGAAAGTCCTGCAATCTGCAAGCCGGAGACCCAGGAAGCTGGTGGTGTTGGTTCCACCTAACTTCACAGCTGAGAACCAGGAGCGCTGATGTTATGAACCACAGCTCAGGGGAGGAGGAGCCTACCTTGCCGCACATGCATAGGGAGAGAACCCAACCTCTTTGTGCCTCCTAGGTTCTATGTGGCCTTCTGTGGGCTGGATCTTGCCCACCATGCTGAGCTTTGTTTTTACTCTGTCCACCAGTTTCAATGCCAGTCTCTTTGGAAACACACTGACAAAGACAGCCAAAAAAATACCTAAAGATATATGGGTATCTTGTGGCAGGTAAAATTAACCATCACAAATTTGAAGTGTTGTAATATACAAAAAACCCATTTTAAATGTAATAGTACCCAATTAATCCTTTATTTATAAAGGCAATTGGAGAAAATACTTAAACAGAATAGATACATTATCACTGTTTTAATTTAATTTTATTATTTACTGCATTTTTTTTTCATTTTGAAGGGTATTTCCTGCCGTGAAATCTTCACAGAGGTGATCCTACTTAACAATGACCCTTCTCCTTGAATGTCTCCTGCTGTCTTATCTGTCAGACTGGCTGTTTTTTGGCAGGGGATTCATCGCCTCTTTTCATTCCTTTTATTGACAACATCCACACATCCACGTCCACACTCCGGACATTTCACGTCCATTTCAATGGTTCCCTTCCCCTTCCACCTTCCTGCTGTCCTTGCTAGTCAATCAGCTGTATACAAGGAACAAAAGGTGCCCTCAAATCCAGATAGGTCATTGTTACTATGTTGTCGATTTTACTGCTTCATTAATGTGGAAAAATTAATAATGAATACATTCAACTGAGTTTTCCTTGATTATATATTATAAGTCAAATATGAAAGCATTGTTCATCGTCAGGAAAGAGCATGCTTCTTCAATTTAATCAATTGCAGGGAATTGATGACCTGTCTGAATATGGGAAGGGGCTGCCTATTACAAGGGCACGTTCTCCCAGGAGAACGCAGGATGATTCTGTGAAGCTGAACACATTATTCTATTATTTACCTTGTGAATTTCCCCAGGGTACATAATGAGATGGTACTATGTAGTGTAAAACATGAGAAAATACCTTGAAAGGTTTTTCTTGTTCTAGGGCAAGAGCCCCATAACTTTAGGGAGGGTTATGTTCTTATCCAAACAAGTAAGAAGTGAGAACTGTGATATCACACTAGATATTACAACGCTATGCATATTACATATATTTTATGCATTCTATTTCCTTTAATTGTTTGCAGTTGGGGAAAGAAATTAATCCTTTCCTCCATCTAGCAGCCACAGACAGACATGTGTGTATGCGTGTATAAACCTTCAATTATTTTTTAATGTTGTATTAGGAAAATTTTAACGTTGCTAGGAAATTTAAACCTTTTGCTTGGAGAGTATAGAAAATATTATGTTCGTAGAGTAATTTACTGTGAACAGACTAAACTAATCGTGGGTAGACGGTAGTAGCCTAGGGGCATCTTGGGTCAATGATAAAGAATGAAAAGTAGTGACATTTAAAAATTAATTTCTTCAGAGTAAAAGTAACTAAAATCAAACTAAATATCTTTGAAGAAAAGCTCACGCAAGAAAACTTCAGTAGGTTGTGCTGTTACCTATGGTGACGCTTAAGGAATTCATTTCAAGGTGCGTGCCTTCTTCCATTTTAAAAGGGTATTGGAATATCTGTTATTTGAGAATGTCTCTGTTGTAATGAAATATCCAGAACATAAAATGTATCATTTACATGTTAATTTTACACAATTTACAATTGTGGATAGTTTAAAACGCACCATTCATGGATGACGTGAACACTGTTGTACATCCAGGGTCATCATCCATCTCTGGGAATTTTTTTTTATCAGAGCTAGAGCTCTGTACCCTTTAAACAATAATTCTTCATTCCCCCCCACCTCCTCCCTCTGGATGCCAGCGTTCTATTTTCTGTCTTCGTGAATTTGAACACTGTAAGCACCTCATGGGAGCAGAAGCACGTGTCTGTCCATTGCTGTCTGGCTTATTTCACTCAGCTCAGTGTCTTCAAGGCTCACCCATGTTCCCACAGGTGTAAGAACTTCATTTCTCTCTGGGGCTGAACTCTACACCTATCACATTATAGGAAATATGTTTTTTATGTTAGTAACCTCTTCCCTAGAGTATTCTTCAGTGTTATGACAGTTCAATATCTTTTTGTGATGCTGAGTTGTTAATGAATGTGATTGTGCTCTGAAAGTTGTGCAAATCGCAGATAAGCTTATTATTCAAATCTGTGAGATATCAAATCTGTCTTAGCCTAAACAAATACCAAAGGATGAAACAACATTATTTGTCCCAAAGCATTACTAAAATCACTGAAATTCAACAACAGGTCAAAACCATATATATTTTATATTATTATTTAAATTATTTATTTATTTATTTATTTATTTTTGCAGTTTTTGGCCAGGGCCAGGTTTGAACCCACCCTTTCTGGTAAATGGGGCCGGTGCCCTACTCTTTTAAGCCACCCGTGCCACCCCATATTTTTATTATTTTTTATAGTTGTATTTTACAATGTGAAAATGTGTATTATGTATGATACACTACACACTCAGTATTCATAGACTAGATCAAAATATTTAATTCCAAAGTAATAATTCAATTTATTAACTAAACTACTTTGGAGAAGATATTATCGGACTTTTTTTGTTTTGTATTAACTAAACTATTTTGTAGAAGATGTTATTGGACTAACCAAATGGCCTTTCCTGAACATTCATATGTTGAAGCTCTAACCCCTCATCGTGGCTGTATTTAGAGACTGGCCTTAAAGGAGGCACTGAGGGTGAAATGAAGCCACACGGTGGTTTTGGTCCAACACAACGGGTGTCCTTCTAAGACCCCAGGACTGTTTGTGCACAGAGGAACGGCCGTATGAATACACAGTGAAAAGATAGCTATCTGCAAGACCAGGAAAGTGGCCCCAGCTGCTAGCACCTTGCTATTTTTCAGGCTCTGAAATTGCCCCCATGCCGTTCATGTTGGCAGCATACAAACAGCTCCGTGGAGTCTCATGACCCTGGTGCATCAGCGTCTCAGAGCTGTGCTGGTGGGGACATGTGGCCATATGTTGCTGGGTGGGGTTCACTATTATCGCTGTGTGTTTTTGCGTGCCTTCGCAAGAATGTCAAACCTTGAAATAGAGCAATGAACAAGTATTCAGTTTCTTGTTAATCTTGGCAGGAGTGGAAGGGAAATCAGGGACATGTCAGTTCAAGTTTCTGGGGATGATGCTGTGAAGAAAACGGTAGTGTACAAACGGATTGAATGTTTTCCAGAGGAGAGAAAGCATCACTGATGAAGAGATGTCAGGGCTACCAGGAAGGAGCAGAACCCATGACGACATTCACAGATTCATTGACTTGTGGGTCAAAATCACCAGCTCACTGTGAGAAGCACAGCAGATGAAGTAAAAACGTTGACAGGAAAAGTCAGGAAACTTTTACCTGAAAATCTTGGCATGGGGAAGGTGCAAAAAATGGTCCTGAAGGAGTTCCTGAAGTGATGAACAGAAGTAAAGAGCTCACAGGGCACTGTGTGCGAGGGAGGCTTTAGCCAGTAAACAAATAACTGCAAGGGAAACCCTCCCTGCTCACCTGGTCTGGCCCCCGAAGACTCTTGTCTTTACCTAAAGATCAAGGAAATATTGAAAAGAAGCAATTTTGATGACAGTCAGGACATCAAGGGTAATGCTATGATGATTCTGATGGCCATTCCAGAAAAAAAGAGTTCCACTGTTGCTCTGAAGGTGAACTAGATTCTGGAATCAGGGAGTAGCCTTCCAAGGGGAGTGTTTTGAAGGTGGCTATAGTGATATTCAGTAAGAAGGTGTGTATTTCTTATTCTAGGACAAGTTCTCTAAATTAATTGTTAAACCTTACATAGATGTGTGTGTGTGAGATGAACATTGTCTAAGTATAATTTTATGTATTTGTATTAATTTAATGAATCTTGCTCATTTTCCACTTAGTAACTAATAAATTTCATGTTCCTAAGCGTTATATGTTATTTCAAAGTTGTGTGTAGTAATGAATACAGAGACCCAGAAATATCAGTATGAAGCAAATTACATTTTCATCTTTTGAACAAATTCAACTGTTGTAGGACTTTCATTGTCAAATTTTCCTGTGTATGTGACACAGGTTTGTGCAAGAGACCTTTAATCACATTTTATAGATGTCTCTTTTACATCCTTGAACTTATGTCAAAAACACTGTGGAGGACCAAGTTTCAATTTCACATTTAACAGCAACATGAAGAGTTAACAACTTGTGTGAGCTCAGATTCAGAGTAATTAATTTAGTAACTGCCAGGAACAAATAAGTAGAGCATGAGAAAGAATATTCATTATGAACACAAAGGAAGACTCCGGATTCCTAATTAACATTAAAGCAGCATCAGCATAAAATGAGCATTAATATTCCACAGGATAATTGGCAACCTTTGTGGGATAATTTTTTTGTTTATTTTTTCTCTCACTCTGGCTGTTCTCAAGGTGGTGCTTTTATTCCTGACTGGCTGAGGGAAATCATGCTTTATGCTTTGTCCTATTTCTACCGGTAATTGCAGGCATTTATTGTGGACCCAAGACAAACTGTTCTGAAAAACTTCTGTGTGGGTTACCCAGTTCTGTCTTCAGCACAGGACCACGAGAGAAATGGCACCTTCATGTTCACTTTATAGATAGGATATTATATGCCTTGTGTAAAGTGCTTGACAGATACCTGCACCTACATGCTTAATTTCTGTTATAAAGGTTGTTTTATTTTTGTTTTTTTCCCTTTTTGTTTTTTTGTTTTTTTCCCTTTTGAGACAGAGTCTTACTAAGTTGCCATCGGTAGAGTGCTCTGGTGTCACAGCTCACAGCAACCTCAAACTCGTGGGCTCAAGCGATTCTCTTGCCTCAGCCTCCCTTGTAGCTGGGAGTATAGGTGCTGGCCACATGCCCAGCTATTTTTTTTGTTGTTGTTGGCTTGGGCCGGGTTTGAACCCACCAGCCCTCTTATATGTGGCAGGCGCCTGAACCACTGAGCTATGGGTGCCGAGATGTTATGATGTTTTCTTTGTAACTCATACCTTATATTTGTATGATATTTTACTCCATTTTTAAACCATTTTATCTACATTGTGTTGATATTAGCAACCCAACCATGTATAATAGTTATCCAGATTTTAGATGAGGAAACTGAGACTCAGAAAAAATAATTCAGTTGCCCAAGATGACAAGATTAGGAAGGACTAAATTATTGGTGTCTCAGTTAAAACACACTTCTCCTCTAATACTTAAAGCCTCAAATATTGTTTACTAAAAGAAGACACAAAATAAAGAAAGCATTATGTAACACAGCAGTTGTTTGTAACCTCACTCATTTTCCTAACTTTGCAGGGTGGAGGGTGATTGCCGGGAACTCACCTCATGTGCACGATGTAAGGGTGTTCAGCAGGCCCCTGGGTGAAGGGCTCAACTAAAACTTGAATTTAACCTTAGAATTAAAAACCATGTAACTTAAAATTTGTGCCCTCACATTGACTTGTAATAAAAAAAAGAAAAAATAAGGAAAAAAATACTAATGATATAAGTTTCTGTTAATATGCTGCAAACAGGATCCCTTTCCCATACTTTTAACTACAAAGTTTTTAGAGATTAGGGCTTTGTTGTGAAATTATTTTGTGTCATAAGAAGTCATAGTGGCTACTATATAGAGTTTTTTTTAGGCTTTCAAATGAGTAATTCTTCTTAGCCTTCAGTCATTTCTTAAAAATTACATAATTAAATAAAGTAGTAATTAATAAAAACATTTTTTTCAAAGTTGTATTCATTCTAAAATTAAGAAAAACATATACTTATAAACTGGGCCACAAGTCTGTGATAATTAATATAGGCAATGTTTAAAAAATGTTTTGAACATGTATTGGGAAAAATGGACATGAGTTTCAAATTTGCAGCAGACACTTTCCCCAGCTTATCTCATTACCCAGACAAAATCGTCTAACATTTTGTTTTTGGAGAAGCAGAAGGTAACTCAGTTCCTTAACCTCACACAGATGGTAAATAATGGAAGGGAATTTGAAATAGCTGTCACCAGATGCCATATTTTATCAATTTTAAACATATAGAAGATGAACAGTAGAATATGAAAATGTCAGTTACAGAAGTTAAATATTCTGTATGGTGTCAGGAGACTGCATTAAATACACGACCTTTTCATGTTTTATTTTACCTGCTCCACCACGTACCTTATGAGCAGGATTCTATCAGTTATCCCATCCTGGTAAGTTGATAGTCCTAGGAAAGAAATGTGTAACAGGAGTGAAGCCAGGAGAGGGAAGAGGGAATCAGTGCAAGGATTTTAAGAAGGGCGGTATTTATAGGTTGTTCAGAGTAATGATAAGGCATCTCTTTCTTCCATTTGTCTTTTATGTTGGTGCTCCTTGATTCCTTAAACTCCAACAAGTTGTGGCCCAGGTGACCTGTGAATTAGCAGGACCAGTCCCTACGCCTGAGAGCTTGCCAGAATGCTGACTCTTAAACCCCACCCATCGCCACCTGAATCTTGACACAGGAACCTCTATGTCTGAGAATCATACTCTACACCATATTGCTAATCAGCATGTGGATATGAAATCTCAGACAACAGCTGAGGTGGGAAATCATTTCCTTTTCTCTTTTTCCAGCCAAGGGCTCCTTGAAGCAATGTACGGACAGCACAGTAATTCAAGTTGTTCTACAAGGACAAGTCCACCTACATCTGTGTTCAGTGTGATGTTTAACTCCTGGGATTAGTAGGAAATCTTTAAAAGCAAAGCCTTAATCGTTCCCCAGATGGGTGTCCCCCTCCTGTTTCAGCTCCTGAAGACCTTTGCAGAGCACCGCCCACCCCCACTCCCACCCCCGTTCACAGCCCTTCTGGGCAGCGGCAGGCCAGTCACTATTGATCCCATCTGTGGTCATGTGGCTGAAATCAATGAGGAATCTATCAGAGCCACAGTGTCTCTATCACCTGCCCCTCAGATTATTCAAATGCCTTCTGAACAACAGTGACTTTTAATGCTCATATTTTCTGTTTGAACAACTTTTGTCTCTCATATAAAGGAATTCTGATTATGTTAGATGTTTTGGTTTAAAAGAGATAATTTAAATAAACTAAATTTATTGAATTTTAAAATATTCAAACATCTTAAACTATATGTATAGGTAAAACAGTAGACTTGACTTTACATTACTGAAGTGAAAATGAGATTCAGCCAGAACAACTGTCACCATTTTTGATTCTGTTTATTTATGTTTTACATGATGATATTAATATAGCCTTTCATATATATAATAAAAATAGGAAAACCTTCAAGGTTAAAAATTGTCTTCTAAACATATCTCAATCGTTAATGCTACGATGGGTTTTTACTTCCAGTGGAAAATAGAATTAATCCTTCAATCTTAGACAAAGCAAAATGTGATTATCTTGAAGAAAGAGCTTGATAATGATGACAAAAAAAAAGTGATTTTGAAAAACATAACCATTTCATAATTTTGGATAAGAAAAACAAACAATTGGTTTCACAAATAAGTCAACCAAATTTGGAATAATATATACAGAATTCAACAACAGAAGAGGGAAGTTGACATGGGCAAAGTGAACATTGCAATGTTTAACCAACATTCAACCCTTGGTGGAACGTAGGGAGCAATTCATGAAGAGTAATAACAAGAAATAGCATTTGATTAAAGACAAATGGGCAAATAAGCAAATGATATAATTAAAATGTTACACATATTTTAAAAGTTTAGCTTTTGCCTTGACAAGTTGAAAGGTGGAGTTAATGACTCCTTTGCCGACTCTGGTACTTCAAAGATAAAGTATCAACATAATGTTTATTGTGTATACAAAATGTTATCTAATTAGCATTTTAAATGAAATCAAAGTAACTCTTAGATATATTCTTAAATTAAAATCATCTTCAAATTTGCCATAGAAGAAAAGTAAGTGGGAAGGAAATTAATAAATGAGGCATTATACAAGATTATTTAAACCAAGCCTCAATTAATTCCACACTTATTCTTTGTGGTGGGTGTTATTACACTAAATAGAAAAGGAAGATCACATGGATAAATCCGGTTGGTAGAAAAGAGTCACGTTTCAAATGGAAATATGATTTAAAAATTTATCTTATTTGCCCTAAAAGACATGACAATCATTCCGTGTGTAAACAAATGCTATTCTTCAGATGTCTGGAGGTAGGCAGGATTATCTGATAAATAATAATATCAGGAAATAGCAAATAATATACCCCTCTAAATTATAGTATACTGTATGAATATAATCCTATTGCATAATTTATTTTCTTTCTTTCTTTCTCTCTTTCTTTCTTTCTTTCTTTCTTTCTTTCTTTCTTTCTTTCTTTCTTTCTCTCTGTCTTTCTTTCTTTCTTTTTTTTTTTTTGTAGTTTTTGGCTGGGGCCGGGTTTGAGCCTACCACCTCAAGGCTGGTGCCCTACTCCTTGAGCCACAGGCATCACCCACACAATTTATTTTCTTTAAAAATTTTCTTCCAAATTTTCAATTTGACCTTGACTGCATTTTCTTCTGATGCTTCTTTACTGTCAGCCCCTTTTGTGATTTATCTTGTTGTGTCCTAGGGTGTGGGTGGTGCTAGCTGGATGGTGTCCACAGCTGCTCCAAGTCTTCTCCAAGGCCAGTTCTGGACAGTTTCTCACAGACCCACTGGGGGATGACCAGTGGAATGGGCCAGACACAGTGAGTATCATCCAGAGACTCCCTGTAGGGTGTCGTGAGTCAGCCCTGCTCCACTTGAACATCCCAGGACTTCTTTTGCCTCTGACACTGCCTTGGATGACCGTTTCCTTCTGCCTAAAAAGGCCCTGATCATCTTCTTCAATAGAATGATGGGAGGAGAAGGGAGATTTAAAGAAGCTGGACTAGGATTCATTCACTCCTTGCACAGGGCTTGGGAGGCAATCCTGAGTGAAATAAAAATTGTGACTTGATTAACAATATTTGGCAATGAGGAAAACATATATGTTGAACGCCCTTAACAACATACCCTTAGCTAAAGGGTTACATGTAGTTAATAAACTATAATGCATGTACTGATGAGGCCTGGTCCCCTGAACATGTCACATACTATTCAATTTATTGGGATAAGTGGTGGAGATGGTTAATAATGGTGGAGACGATTGCCCCCTGGTGGGTGAAGTGACCCATGAACCTGTCAATTTCCTCTCATTAGAGACCTGTCAATTTCTCTAGCAGAGAGCATGTTTGGGAAGGTGGGACCTACCAGCATCCTGCATGTCCTGAGTCTCTCCACTTCACACGATCTTGTTAATGGCCTGTATCCCTGAAGTTACTATGAAACGTGACAGCTGACTTGTGTGAGTCTAAATTGGCAAGCGGATCCTTTGTATTTGCTAGTGAATGTAATTTGTAAGGATTTTTTCAGCCAATTTATTAAAACCACATCCTTTCCCCACGTTTCCCCCTTTATCTGCCTTGTTATATTTCTCATACTCTGCTAACTTTTTTTTTTGTAGAATTTATGATTATCCAATGTGTTTTTATAGGTTTTTTTTTTTTTTTTGGTGTTCCTATCATCTCAATCAAATGTAACTTATGAGGGCAGAATTTTTTCCCTGTTCTGTTCAAAACTCCGTCTCCAAAGCCCAGAATAGTGTTTTGCACACAATATGGGTGCTTAGCAGTTTTTCTTTGCTAAAAGATGGAATGCAGATGTCACATGTATGTCCAAGTTGCCCCAAAGTCTAGAATGGCTGTTGTTATTTTGTTGATCATATTACTGTTCTAGGGTTGAACAAAAACAGGAAGAAATGACAGAAAGGCCCAATAACTGGTATGTTTGAAGGAACCTCCCCCAAATTTAGCCAAACTAGATTCATTTGCATGTTACGGGTCAGTCCTATCAACCACGGCTTCTGTTCCCTCGCCACGAGTCTGGTGGGGCCATCATCACAGCCAAAGTGGTCCCAAGTTAATTCCAGAACTTCTTTTCAAAGGCCATGAGCTGTCTTTTCAGTTGCGTTGGTGCATTTACTCTTGTAACTCTGTTCCACATGGTAACAATCCCTGCCTGCACAGAGGCCAGATGTAGAGATTCTCTCAATAGTCTGTGCTGATGTCCAAGTTGAAAGCCAGTGCTGAGAGCTAGCCTGTGAGTTGAGCCCTTCCATTTGATAACAGCCTCCAGCTGTCAGATCTCCTCACATCAGGCCCCAGAGTGCACGACCAGAGACCCTCTCTGTACCTTATTGGAGTTAACCACCCTCAGAGTCTCTGAGCCTAATACAATGATTGATGTTGCCACTAGGTTATGATGTAGTTTGTTATGAACCAAGAAACAACTGAATTAAACATATGACATTATTATTTTGGCCTTCGAATATTATCAAAATGTTCTAATTAACTGTTTGACTAATATTCTGCAATAATTTATCTATTGCACTTTCCACAACATGGAGATAGTCTCAGCATTTTAATTATGGCTTTATAAATGTCAAAAGTGTGAAGACCTGCCTCATTAGAACTGTGATTATCTTATGCTTTCTGACAGGGATAAATTTTTCATAAATATTACATTATTGCATCATTACATAGCTCTTCTATATTAGAACTATTCATACTACATGCAGCTCAGAAGTTGGATGCCACCTGATTGTCAGTT
>NW_003852525.1:465263-470051 GCF_000181295.1 Otolemur garnettii
TTTTTTTTTTTTTTTTCGAGTTTTTGGAGGAGGCTGGGTTTTAACTCACCACCTCCGGCATATGGGGTCCGTGTCCTACTCCTTTGAGCCACAGGCACTGCCCCAATTTTCAGTATTATGATGAAACCTGTGTTTGTTCCCCCTTTAGAAGGTGTTTTAGAGTCTTTTCTTTGCCTCCTCAGTACTACTAAATTCCATTACATTTTATCTCACCATGAGAGACTTTGAAAAAAATTCATTTTACTGTGAACTCAGTAGATACCATTAATCTTGAAAACATTTTTTATTACTGTTCTTTGGTATAGAGTTCTTAGGTAATTTCTCTCCTTATTCTATTTGTTTTCACTTTCAGGAACTTTTTAATTAAAATTTTAGGCTAATTAACTGGATCCTTTTATTTTCTTTAGTTTTACTCCCTTTTACATCAACTTTCTAAATATGTTCTTCATATTAATTTCCAAATGTTCTTCTTGCATTTTTTTTTTTACTATTTTTCATCTTTTTTTAAAAAAGAGTATGTATTATTTTCTTGAGTTTGTTCATTTTATGATATATTATTTTATTTGGATGTCTCATAGTTTGAGGTGGGGTAGGTATTTGTATATAAAGTTAGATAATTGAAGTAAAATCACCTATAATCCTGGATAAATTGATTTTTAATTGTCTGGAGTTTCAACTAATCATTGTGATATTCTTTGTTTCCTTTTGTTATTGTTAACAAATAATTATTGTACATATCAGTGGGGTACAAAGTGATGTTTTGATATATATAGAAATACATTGTGCAATAACTAAGTAAACCTGAGGACAATATCAAAAAGCATGATATTTACAAGAAGAATCAAGACCTGGTCTGGGGAAAGAGCAGGGAGAGTTATTCCAGAAAACAAAAAGGGGAAATAGGAGTCTGAGAAATTAGGAAGTAGAAAGCATTGAAGAGGATCAGTGTTGCAGGAGTTGGGACAAAAATATGGTAAAAAGAAACAGCAAAACTATTTACAGACTGTAGCAAACGCAAGAGTGTGTGTTTTATCCTGCGTCCTGTAGGTGATAGATTGGACATTGAAAATACAGGTGTAACAAAATATCAAGAGAGAAATTGTGTTCCAGGAAGACTTTTTAGGAACTATGGGAAAAACTGACTGGAGAGAGAGGTTTTACTCGGTGTAAGGAAGAGAAGCCATTGTCGGGATGGAGAGAAGGTCTATTTTTAACAGATATTAAAGAAATAAAAAGGACAGAACTTACCATCTCATTGAATATAGCAAGCAAACAGAGAAACAAGTCAAGGTTTGAATATGACTAGGAAGTTGGTAAAGTTTTTATACATGTGTATGAGAATGTAAGTGATAAATCCTATTTTTGATATGTTATATTTAAAATACTCAATTAATGTTGATATTGAGTGATACAACAAGATACAGGTGAAATGTAGGAATAGATTTAAGAAAAGATGACTAGGTTTTGCTAAAGATTATGAAACATCTACAAAGCAGAGTCAATGTTTTCAGATGAAAAATACTTCCAAGAAAGGGTCATGGTAAGAAAGAAACCCTTGAGCTTTTCTCATTTTGGGAACTGGAGAAGACAGAAGTCCAGACGAGACAGTGGCATCCTAAGTGAGAGGAGAAGTTCCAAGAAGAAACAGTTTCCTGGGAGTCAAGCGAGTAGAAAGTTTCAGGAATCGAAACCAAAAAGAATCAATACTGCAGGAGAAGCCAAGAACAGTCTAAAGAGAAGGTCATTGGATTTAATCATTAAGAGTCAATTAACATCTGGCGTGAGGCGATAGGGATGGGAAGGCTAGACAGAATTGTTTCTTTGGCTATTTAAACGTCAAACCTACAACACAAGGACTGCATTAGATAGGATTTGTTTCAGGGGACCAATAAGAACCACAAAAAGTGCTACAAATTATTGAGAAGCTTCTTTAGAAATTTTTTTGCTTACATATTTATAAATCAAGTAATGCCAACACATACTGCCTTAAGGGTGTTCAGTCTCAGGAGAGGCAGGATGGCTGCATGGTTTGCAGAATGATCTAAGCATGAGCTGATATCCCGATCAGATAATTTACACCTGAGCTTCAACACAGTATAGTAGTTGATGGTTTCCTTCTTCAGTGAGGTGATAACCAAGGTCAGCAGAGTCTGGACCAGAACTCTCTACGTTCTGTTGCCTGGATGCACCATTAGAGAACCCGTCCTCATGGCAGGGGGCGTTCACTGCTGGCACCGTCCCCTCCATGTGCCTTGTGTTATTTGCACAGCTGCTGACCTTTCTTCCATTAAAATCATTGTTGTCCTAATCACAATCTATTCTGTTCAGCAATTACATAATGTCTGTCATTAGGAAATTAACACAGTCATAAAATTAGCATAGTCTGATGGCTTCAGAGGTATCACATAACTTCTGAAACTGTTAAGCTCACAGATAATCTTGTGAGTTCTTGCTGGTGTGCTAGTGAGATTCTGAGAATAGAAAAAAAATCTTGATAATTTTTAGTACAAAGGTAATAATTAACAATATTTTCATTAATAACTGCAACTTAAGTTTTTGACATAAAGACATCAAGTGATATGTATGTTATTTAGGTAGCTTGAGAATAAGAGAAAAGTATGCATGTTTGCTTAGAAAATAAGATTTAACCTCATCTGACAGGTGGCCACTAAATTTTATCCCTTAACAGAGACTACAGACAATCACTAAAATATCACCAGCTCAGGTAAACTACAGTATCATCACAGCAGAAAGATTCTGGCAACATTTTATGAGTCTCTGCTGTATCATTAGTGAAATGAATATAATGACATTGCCTATCATTTATTTCACAAGACTGCAAGAATTAAATGAGATTTTTTTGTGAAAGCATTTTATAAACTTTAATGCATAATATAAATGAAACTTAAGAAATAAAATTTGTGAATATATATAGCTCTTGGAGAGGAATTTATCTATAAAAAGCTATAAGTACCCTTGCAATATGCACCTCAGATTTATTAAGTATAGAGTATAAATGTCTTAACACAATAATTAAGTAAACGAAATGAGGTATATATAAAGCAGTATGATGCAAGCGTTCCTAATTATATATGAAATCAGCACATTGTACCTTACAAATGCATTAATGTATCCTTGATCTACGTGTTTATGATTTAATGAGAAAAAAATTATAAGTAAGTTAATGTGAATCTAGTATGATTATGGAATTAAAAAAATAAAACTTTGACTTAAGGAAACAAATTCAATGTACAAAAATAAATAGTGTTTCTATACACCAATAATGATATAGCTGAAAAAGAAATCTAAAAAGACATCTCATTTACAATAGGTAAAAAAAAAAAAGAAATGAAATGAAATACCTTGGAATATACTTAACCAAGGAAGTGAAAAAACTCTGTGAGGAAAACTGCAAAATACAAATTAAAGAAATTGTAAAGAAACTATAGATGACATAAACAAATGGAAAAATATCCCATGTTCATGGATCAGAATAATTAGTATTGTTCAAATGACCACACTGTCCTAATCTACAGATAAAATGAAATCCCTATCAAAATGTTGACATTTTTTACACGAATTTAAAATTCATATATGTTTGCATTTCCATGTAATTCCTTTATCTCCCAAACATTAACAAATATGACGGCACCTGCACATTATTGAATAAGGTGGTTCAGATGGGATTATACTGCCTGTCATTGTGCTGAAGACACCAAAACAAGTGGAAAAGCTATTGTTAGAGTTTAAGCTTTGAAACGAAGACCAGTGTGTGGAAGAGGAATCTCTTAATTAAAGCCAGTGTCAGTCTGTGAAACAGTGTAACGTGTATGTTATAAAGAAGCTTACAACTCTATTAAGGCACTTTTCTGTCTTTTGTATTTGTATTTGTATGAAACGTGGCTGTGACAGATGTATGCATTCTACACAAAAGGCACTCAGGATATATTTAGTGAATGAAGGAATGAGATTTGAAATGTATTTTGTAAACCTCATGTATAGTAAGATCTAGATGAAGGAGATTCCCACTTTAAATTTTACATCAAGAAAATATATTGGTTGCTAATTTAGTTTAATACAAATGACCACAACTTAGTTTAATAGGGAGAAAATTCAACTGGTACACAGCCATGTTCAAATATACCCTTGACACTTTAATAAGCTCCTGATATAGGAAACTTGTAGAGTATAAACAACAGTCAAGTGTTCTGGGAGTTCCCACTTACATTATTAGGTCTCTGTGGAGCTGGTTCAACACAAGTCTTTCCCTTAGCGTCTAAAATCTTGTTTTATTTATGAAAAAAATTTAGATCAACCTACCCAGTCATAGAAACACCAAACCACCTAACTTTCAATGGAACTGAATAGGACAACTTATTCAATTGTCTTTGAGTTCAACATTTCCAGTTTATCTATCATAAAAATACCCATGTAGCAAACATTACTCATAAAAGAAAATGAAAATAATAAATTTGAGATGTAATTTATAAAAACTCAGAGTCCAAGGCTATTAATCCATACAAACTTCCACTGTCCAAGGCTAGTTTCCTTCTGCAGTGCCCTTTCACAGCTGTGGATCTGCATGTTTAACTACAATTCAGATAAGATTTTGGGGGGGCGAATTCAATCAGGTAATTCTCATTCACTTGATTAACTTTTTTTGGACATATTCCTATTTTCTACAACTTTCAAGGGTAAGGTCATACGAACTGTCATAAAAAATATTGTCTGTAGCAGGGCGATCTGGCCGGCACCTGTAGTCCCAGCTACTTAGGAGATGGAGGCAGG
>NW_003852525.1:470237-494333 GCF_000181295.1 Otolemur garnettii
ATATATATATATATAGTCTGGATCTTCTGAAACAGTCTGAGAAAATGTAAATGAACATTTGAAAAAACCAAAACATGAGATGATACTGTTGAGTTACTAATGCCTCCAGCCCTGGGTTGGCCTAATAGCAAATGAGAGAATGCCTTTTCCCTTAAATGCATTAAATTCACTTCCAACAGACTTCCAACACCCATGTTCACTTTTGTCTCTTTTTTTTATTATTTCAAATTAATATGAGGGTACAAATTTTTTGATTACATTGTTTTCACTTCCAGGGTAAAGTTCCAGTAGTGACACAACCCCTCCCAGGGGCATGTCCTACCCCTCACTGTGTACACAACAGGGGCCCGCCCACCACATGCCCTCCTCCTCCACCCATCAGCCTCCACTCCCTCCTTGCGCCAGGATGACACTCTCGGTGACCACAGGCACCTCTATAGCACACACAGGGCAGCAGGAAGTCAGGACTGCTCTGATGAGCCAGTCGGGCAGTAACGACCCTTCACTTACAGAAAGTTCATTTCCAAGCTCCCTTCTGTTCAAGAACAGCGAAGGGAGAAAAAAGATGTTAATGTGTTTGGATTACATTAAAGTTTTAAGATTAACTAAAAGAAAGAGGGAAAAGTGCTAATGGCAAGAGCACACGAAGAGGCATTATTATATTACTGCTAATGCACATAAAACATTGCCTATTAAAATAGGGTGGCAGTTTTACATGCTATTAAATATATCAAAGCCGTGCTTCAATTACAAGCCCTTTTATATGCATGTTTTAACAAATATGTCTTTGATAATGGAATAGAGCTACGACTTCTTAAATGCTAGACACAGACTCTGCAACATAACACAGTGGCAGAGAATATATTACCAGGGGCCTCAAATTTTGAGGTCTTCACTATTTTATTTTTTATATCCTATGAATTCTCAAGTGAGCAGCTGGATGGCAACTCAATTTAAGAGACGGAGTCTCTGGGCTTGTGATGGTTAACGGTGATATGTTGTGTTATTATTTTCACATAGTTATTTGTGGAAATAAATTGTATCCTTGAGATGGTATATAAACAGAAGGAACTTGGTCATGTTTGTCTATTATTTTATTTGTGAAATAACTGCAATGACTTTATTCGAAGTCTGGATGGTGAATGAATTTCCTTAGAAGATAACAAACTTCTGCTCATCTTGAATGGCATAAACGTTAGTTTTATGAGCGTTTCAAAGATATCACCTGCCAGCTGTCTGGTTATCTCTTTGCCCAGTCAAGTTGGCAAATAAATAAAGCATCATATAAGTTTTCTTGGATAAATTCCTAATGCTGAATAACGACTAGAAGCTGGAAGACTTTTGAACTTTCCCAAGCTGAAGCAAGTGCTTTAAAATATGGAGTTAAGATATAAAAATTTACAATAGTGTTTTTTTTTCTTTGAGACAGAGCCTTAAGCTGTCACCCTGGGTAGAGTGCCATGGCATCACTGCTCACAGCAACCTCCAACTCCTTAGCTTAAGCGATTCTCTTGCCTCAGCCTCCCAAGTAGCTGGGACTACAGGTACCCACCACAACGCCCGGCTATTTTTTTTTTTTTTTTTTGGTTGCCGCCCTCCTTGTTTGGCAGGCTCAGGCTAGATTCAAACCTGCCAGCTCAGGTATATGTGCCTAGTGCCTTAGCCACTTGAGCCAGAATTTGCAATACTTTTGAAAATAAAAATGAGCAAACACCTGGAAACACTTTATAATATATTCTTTCAAGGCTATGTTTATCTGGAAAGAAATTTCCCTATCACATACCAGGACTTACTTACCATAGAGTTGCAATTCTTTTATTTTCAATTAAAAAAACAAAACAAAACAAACAAACAAAAAAATACCTGTCAGTAATATTGACCTCATCAAAGATAAACTCATCAAACTTGGAAACAAAACCAACTTATTACAATTGGAGATTAATTCAAAAATCTTGGGGAAAAAGTGTTTATTAAGCAAAGCCCACCTGAACTATAAAAAGTGAACTACAGATATTTAGATTCCATTTGCAGAAACATCTTTTCAAATTGAGCCTCCATTTTTCTCATCCAGTTCTTCATATGCCAGGTACAAATCCTCTGTTGTACATACATAGAAAATATTTCCTTCCAGTTATTTGGTGTTTTATAATTTTAGTCTTTATCTGCATAGTCATTTTTAATATTGTGAAAATATAGTTTCCTAACATTTTAATCTGTTCTTTGTAATTTTCATATCTTGCTGAGGAAGATTGTGCCCATTTCATCCCAGTATTATAAAGATTAACATTGTATATTTTTTTCTGATTTTCATTAATTTCTGTACTTTATCAAGAATTTATTTATTATTATTTTATTTCACCCTCAGAAGCAGGATCTCACTGTCACCCAGGCTGAGAAAAGGGGAGAAGGAGGAAAAAATGGAGTTGAGGTGACTTTGCCCCATTGACAACCGCATTCTGAGTTTGTGGATGACCGTCTATCTGCTGGGGCCCGGGGCAAACCTGCAGGCAAGACTTGGGATTCACTTAGTGATCATGAGTGTTGGTTAAGTCTTTGTTACACATTCATCGTCATAAATATGAGAATCGAAAAAGGAAAGTTGGTGGGGGAAGGGACGGAGGACTTTCTCCTTTATGTCTCACTTTTTGTTCACTCCAAAGGGTCTGCATCACTTCTTTTCTCTTTAAAATGTGGTCACGCTGTCTCAGGAAGGGATCCATTTTAGCCGATGTTTAACAATCAGCTAAATGTCCATAAACATTGAGCGGAGACATCATTTCTTATTACAAGTGTTGCAAAGTTTAAATCATTGATACATGTTTACTTCTGGGGCACTAGTGATTGTGTGAGTACATTTAAATTTCCACTCATGATATAAGAGAAGAAAATGGCAAAGTGTGTTTTGAGTTTTGAAAAAAGTATAAACACTTCTTGCACAGCAACATACAAGAATAATCAACTTAATATGACCATAAAGGGGTTTACAGAGGGCTGAAAATTCTGTAACCCATTGCTTATATTATGCAGTTATTTCTAGAAATTCTTTTTTTTATTTTTTAGAAATCCTTTAAATAGATGGTTCTAGCTTTAATTTTTTCATCCCAGAGACCTTGAACTTGTTTTATAAATTTAATAGAGATCTTGAATATATTTACATCTTAAATTTTTAAGTTTCCTTTTTCTTGTCTTTTTGTTTTTATTTCAGAACATTAGGGGATACATGTTTCACTTACATACTTTTGTCTTTTTACAAACTGAGTTGAAAATATCAGCATGCTCAAAGTTAGAAGAAGTGTTTACACTTCTTTCAAAACTCAAAAAACACTTTGCCAGATGGAGCCCAAACTACAAGAAACCCAGGACCAGCAGGCCCAAGAGCTGTGCAGCACCTGGTCCCTGGTGGAACGACTCTGCCCAGACTCCACGCAGCTCCAGACAGTATTCCCAGACACTGTATCCAGCAGATATGAATTTACTCATCCCTCCACCTCCCACGTCTCCCCAGCTTGATTTTCATTGACATTTACTTCCATATGTGCACTAAGTACTGATTGATTTGTTCCAATTTGGTATTGGGTATGTGTTTGTTTCTCCATTCTTACAATATTTCGCTTAGAGGACGGCTTCCAGTTTCATCCAGGTTGTCACAAAAGCTACTAAGTGGGCATTTTGTGTTGTGGCTGAGGGGTACTCCATGGTGTCCATATGCCACGTTTAAATTAATCCATGTGTTGGTGGGCTCTTGAGTTGTTTCCATGTCCTTGTGAATGTGATTTTTGCTGCTATAAATGTTCAAATTCAGGTGTGTTTTTATTAAATGACCTTTTATCCTTGGGTATGTACCCTGAATTGGGATTGCTAGATCCAATTGTAGGTCTACTTTAAGTTCTTTGAAATATCTCAATACAATCTTCCACAGGGTTGTGCGAGTTTGAAGTCCCACAAGGTAGAAGACTTCCTTTCTCTCTGCATCTGTGCTTTAACCTTTTCTAGCAAATTTTGTCCTAGGTAATGTTTTGACCTTTGGAAAATTGAAGGTTTCCCATAGAAGCTTGAAAAGAAGGGATTAAAATAACTGGCCAGGGATCCATGCAGCCTTTTACCTGCAGATGATACCTCTTTCCTACGAAGAGGAATCACAATGAAGACAAGTTTTCTACTTTAACCTCCTTGTGAACTGGACTTTGGTATTAATAAAGTAATATTTTCTCAGTTGAAGCAACATTATCTCTAAAATGTCCTTAGCATTTTAGACTAAGCCTAAAAATTTTTTAAAGGGATGCCCTTGGCTAAAGATTATTTATAGTAAATAAAATTCTATGAGTCTCAGATGCTTGAAGACTATCACTTAAGCTGTACAGATGTGGTATATTTGGTATATTAAATGGAGATGTTTCATAATTTTGAATTCCTGTATTCTATAAAGGATATCACGAACTTAACGTAAATATTTCATCTACCTGGAATTGGGGCGTTCCTGTTTAATATGAAATAAAAAGACCTGGCTAGTTACCTCAATGCCATAGACCTATGTCTGTTTTATCCAAATCTTTTTGTTCACTGTATTTTTGAGATAATTTAAAAAAATTTGATCTTGGGTAAGATTGCTAATTCATGTTGAGTCTGATTGACAACACAATTGTATGTATCAAGTCAAACCCTCAAATCCCCAGAATTCCACCAAATACCATCTACAGCAGCTTCACCTTGAGATATTTTTAGTCTAGACTCTTTGTTGAATGTCTTTTCTTTTCACATTATCTATAGACATCATTTTAGTCTCTTGGATTTAGAACAAACAAATTGTTGAATTTTAGCAAATTGGTTCTTTTGCTCATGGGTCAGTTGCTTGGTTTTTCAGGAGAGAAAATTATTTTGGGTTGAGGTTTGGCTGTTCACTGTAGCTCTATGGATGCAGAGGTTGTCTAAATCAAATCATCTTTTCCAAGTTTAAGAACAGACAAAGGGAACTGAGGGTACGCCCTTAACTCTGGTGCTGAGTCTACTTCCAAGTATTCCCAAAAGGCTTAATGTAGTCTGGTTTTGAAATTGCCTCATAATTTCATTCATAATTTCTTATCATATTGTGTATGGTTTTGACTTTTTATCCAATATCCCATTAAGAAAAACAGGCTGAAACAGAGCCCTCTCCTGTATATTGGCCATCAAAATACCATTTTGTATTAGTTGTATTAGACGATTTATGACTTTGTAATGCGTTCCATTGACCTCCTTTGCCTGTCTCCATCTGATTGACCCAGCAAGTGGATCAATTACCCAAGGTCTAACAAAGGCAGGGCATGGGCTTATTACTGTAAACTTTTGTCTTAATTTCTATTTCTTGGATTTTCATAAGTCTCAAATGTAGCTCTGTGATAAACATAAACCAGAGGTTAGATTTTACTGTAAATTAAGAAATTCTATTTTCAGTAACTTGACCAGTCTTTAGAGTGAATTAAGGACTCTAAATCTTGAAGCAATGGTAATTCACAGAGTAAATTGTGAATTGTGAATGAGTTATGTGGTATCCATATAATCTAGAAAGCATAGATATGGGTGCTGAATAAAACAGGCAATTCAAGAGGCTGTTAATAGATATTTTCTCTGCTACCCAGAGTGCACTACTGTGTGCTTTGTCACAGATGGTTTCATACCAGAATCATATTGAATCTTCAAAGAAGAGCTTGTACCTATGTTGCAGAATCTATTATGAGAACTGCAGCAGGAAGGACCCCCACCCCAACTTCTTCTATGGAACTCTTATCACCCTGATATAAAATCCAGGAAAGAACACAGCAAAAAAATAGAACTATCAGCTAATATTATTAGTTAATGTTGATGGAAAAAAATTCAATGAAATCTTAGCAAATAAAATTCAGTTACATGTAAAAAGAAAAGATTCATCACAACCGCAAGGGTTTCATCTCAGGGATGCAAGGCTGGTTCAACAAGCACAAACCTATAAACATAATTCACACATAAAGAGAGGTAAAAACAGGGATCATGGGACCCTCTCAATAGATGCAGGAAAAGCATTTGACAAAATTCAGCATCCTCTTTTGTAAGAACACTTAAGAAAATTGTCACACATGGGACATCCCTTAAAGTAATAGGAGTCGTCTATGACAAACCTACAGCCAACATTATATTGAACAGAGAAAAGCTAAAAACATTCTCATTTAGAACTGAAACCAGACAAGGATGTCCACTGTCACCACTGCTTTTCAACATAGTGCTGGAAGTTCTATCAGCACAATGAGACAAGAGAACCATATCAAGGGTATCCAAATGGGAACAGAGGAGGTCAAACTATCCTGCTTTGCTGATGATATGATCTTATACTTAGAAAACCATAAAACTTCTGGAAGAGATCATGAAATGTAGCAATATGTTGGGATATTGAACCAATGTCCACAGATCAGTAGCCTTCAGATACACCAACAGCAGTCAAGACAAGAATCAAATCAAAGACACAATAACATCAAAATAATGAAATACCTTGGAATATATTTAACAAAGGATATGAAGGGTGTCTACAGACAGAACTATGAAACAGATGAAAGAATCTATGATGAGCATGGCTTGGAAGAATCTGCATTGTTAAAATGGCTGTACCATCCAAAATAACCTACAGATTTAACGTAATCCCTCCTAAAATACATCATACTTTGGTCAGTCTTGAAACAAATAGTTCTACATTTTGTATTGAACTCCCCCCCCCCAAAAAAAAATACCAAATAGCCAACACACTTCTATGAAATAAAAATAAATCAGGAGCCATCACTTTATCAGACTTCATGTTATATGTATAAATCTGTACTATAAGTACATGATCAAAACATCATGGTATTGGTGTAAAAATAGGGCATGGGACATAATAGAGAATCTAAAGATGAAATCACCCTGATATAACTATCTAATCTTTGATAAACCAAACAAAAGCATACACTTGGGGAAAGCAGCCTATTTAATATATGATGCTGGGACAAGTGGTTAGTCACCTGTGGAAGACTGAAACCAGACTCACACCTCTCACCACTTATAAAATTGACTCTTGCTATATGAAAGATTTAAATTTAAGACCCCAAACTATAAAAACCCTAGTAGGTAGTGTGGAAAAACTCTGAATCTTATTGGCCTGGGAAATGAATTAATGAAGACGATTCCATTGGCAATTCCAGAAACAATAAAAGTAAATGAATGGGACCGGATCAAGTTAAAAAGCTTCTGCACAGCTAAGGGTACAAGTACAAGCCAAAGAGGCAACCTTCAGAATGGGGCAAGACATTTGCATTCTATAAATCTGACAAAGGACTAATAACCAGAATCTACAAAGACTGCAAGTAAATCAACAGGAAAAGAGCAAACAATCTCTTTAAGAACTGGTCCAGGAACATGAACTAAATCTTTTCTCATGAGGACAGATGAACAGCCAACAAACACATAAAAAAGTGCTCATCATCCCAACCATCAGAGAAATGAAAATCAAAACCACTCTGAGATGTCACCTAACCCCAGTGAGATTAACCCCCATGACAAAGTCCCAATGCTGCAGATGCTGGCCTGGGTGGGGAGAGAAGAGGACAGTTCTACATTGTTGGTGGGACTGCAAGCTAGTACAGCCTCAATGGAAAGAAAGTATGAAGATTCCTGAAAGAACTCAAAGTGGATCTTCCATTCAATCCTGCAATCCCATTACCAGATATCTACCCCAAAGAAAAAAACAAAATGAAACATCTTATCCCAAGGACATTTGCTCCTGAGTGTTCACGGCAGCTTAGTTCACAATCACGAAGATGTGGAAACAACCCAAGTGCCCTTCAACACACAAAAGACAAAAGAATTAATAAACTGTGGTGTACGCATAACAAGGAATACTATTGAGCTTAATAGGTGGAGAGTTCACATCTTTTATAACCACTTGGACAGATCTGAGACCATCCTTCTAAGAGAAATATCACAATGTTGGGGACCAGCTTCAAACTACCCCATGAGTTCCCTCCCAGTGACTGATGGAGACAAGAGAGTGAGGGGAAATGCAGAGTCAAGACACAAAGAGAAGGTTTTTTAAAAAACTGGGTGGGTTGGGGGTCTGTCCAACTCAAGCATGAGGACCAGTGAAGGCCCCTAGCTCTGAGCTAGCTCCTTTGTTATTACACAGATCACTGTTTTCATCATCAGTCTAATGGGGAAAGTCTAAACCCTTACATCATAGTTCTTGTTGGGCTTTAATTCTTTAATCAAACTACTTCTTTAACTAACTACATTAATTAGGCTGAGTTTCCTCTTACTATTATTACTCTAAGTTATTTACGAGCTTAACACAAACAGAGTATGGGTCAGGAACACAGTCCAAGAGCAGGTTGTCAAAGCAGACACCAGTCAGACCACACACACGAATCTCAGGAGTGGTGATGAGCTGGCACTCCTGCCGATACTAAGACAACAGGAGCAAGAAGATATTTTCCTCCTTATCTTTCCTGAGAGACTTTTTCTCTCTTATCAAAGTTTAGGCAACCACCCTATCTCCAGCACGTTCTGCATTCCCTGGCTAACTCCCCAAATGCACTCGCTCTCCCTGAGAGGGCAGCCCTGCCCAGGGAGCCTTGTCCCTTAGAGCTTCATGACCTCTGAGACAGTCACACTAGGGGAGGGGTGAAGCTTCAGCAGCACAGTCTGCTTGACAATGCCAGGCTTCAGGCTGTCACTTTGCAACAGATTTGGGGTTTCTCCGATCCTCTTCTCTCCTGTCTTTGTTCCCTTTTCCCATCATCTGCAATCATTTTCTTTTCAAATCCTAACCTACTTAGCATAAACAATTGAGAATTGGTCTTAAGCTTATTAAATAATTATTTCTAGCAATGCAAGCACATCAAGATATGGCTCTTCCCGTGAGTACCTGCATGTCCACCTGTATCACTGGAACAGAAAGACACAATAACTAAGAAAATGCCACGAAGGCTATGTTAACCAGTTTGGTGAAAATATTTCAAATTGTATATAAGACCAGCACACTGTACCCCATGACTGCATTAATGTACACAGCTATGATTTAATAAAAAAAAAAAAAAAGACAACCATGACCGGTACTCAGCACGTAACTGAAACTGGCCGATTAACAGCTGCAGGCTCACAGGAGAGAATAGCAGTGGGGTTCAGTAGGAGACTGGGGCAAGGGCTGCTCTGGGCTCCCACACAGTGGGTACAATGCAGGGTCTACAGCACACCTCCCAGGTGAAGGACACAGCCACACTCTGCCTTTAACCTTAGAAATGCAAACTCTGCAATTATATCTACCTTCATCTTAATCTGAAATTAAAAAAAAATTTTTAAGGTGAAAACAAAATCAACAAAACAAAATAGCTCAGGTGTAAAATCCACAAATGTCGCAGGTAGGTTCTGTGAGTCATTTGAATGTAAGTATCTGAGGGAACTTGTTTTTGTTAGCACGACCCTATAACATTTTCACCACACTATCTTTCAAATGCCAAACTGTGCATTAAATAAACATGAAGTGGCAATATGCTTATAGAATTTAAATTTATCTTTTTGCTTTAATGCAAAACTCTCACCAATATTGGCTTTCTACCAGGTTTTAATCCAACAAGCAGGAAAGTGCAAGGAGGTCCACAGCCCTCGCTGCTCAACTCAGACCCCAGCAGGCAGGCAGCTGACCTTCCTTCAAGTCTTCAGATCTAGACGCACACAGAATCGTTAGCTCGGCTTCCCAGTTTCAGCTAATGATGGCACTGAACCCAGAGGGTCCTTGAAGTAAGAGGAAAAGGCTGTATTTCTCAGGGTTCCTTGAAAACATTTATTAAGGCATTAAAACAGAAAATCTACTTTAGAAATATAGCCAGCCTCTGCCAGTTCATGGTGGGGAGGTATTCTCAAGTCAGAGGTGCTCCCTTCCTACAGAAAAGGTTATATTGCACAGACAGCCTCTCTCCACTGCCTTCCTGGGAAGCATAATGGATCCAGTTTACTTTTAACCAGATCTCGGCAGCTTTGCCTGAAAAAGGTAGACAGACCTCCCCCCAAACTGGGCCCTTTGGGTTATATTCTCAAGCTCAGAATTGCAATAATGTGACTGTTTCCTTTTTTCTTTCCCGATCACCTCAAAATTGCTTCTTTTTATTTGTTCTGGTTCTTTTTTTTTTTTTTTTTGCAGCTTTTGGCCGGGGCTGGGTTTGAATCTGCCACCTCTGGTGTATGGGGCCAGCACCCTACTCCTTTGAGCCACAAGCGCCACATCTGTTCTGGGTCTTTTTTATAACATGTTGAATATCCATGAGTACTACTTCTGTTTCATATACATATATGAATATATATACTTACACACATACTTAATTGCTTGATGGCATTTATTTTGCTTAGAAATTGTTACAGACTTTTAAAAAAGGGAAGAAAAAATATGAAGAGGAGACACACACACACACAGAAGGAGTACTTTTCCAAACAAGTTATCCAGAGGAAAGGACTGAATGTGAATCTAATCCATCCTAAATTTTGGGACAACAGCCTATCTGAAACCCTGGAAGAGTTTTCCGTTTTCCATGTGAAGGAGAATAAGGTTGAAATCGGAACAAAGAACTAGGATAGCTTTTCGGACACTCAGTATTGGGGTTTGCAGTTTTTAACTCCCTGTGTATCAGCAGCTCTGGAGGCAACTATTGAGCTGGAAAGAATGTGAAATGCTAATGAATATTTTCAAAGGATGGGGCACCAGGACAGTGGAGCCAGTGGACGCTGTCAGGTGAGATCGAAGCAGACTGGATGTAGAGTGACTTTTGACTTACCCTGTAAATTCTCCAAGACTCAAATTCTTTATTCAACCTGATGTCCAACCTCTTGTGAAGACCAGGAGGGAAATTCATATAAATTGTATCTAGATTAAAATTCTAGCCAGGGTAGAGTTAAAGAAGCAGATGAGTAAAGCAGCTGACAGAGCCATTCTCTCCCATCACTTGGAAACGGGGCCATTGAGCAACGGATGGACCAGGTTTGACTACACACCCTGTGTCAACCTAGCAGGGGGCTGTGCATGGGCATTACCTCCTATATTTAGAGGGCAACCTAGATGGTAGTTCCGTAAGTCTTCATTTTTATATATGTGGAAACTGAAACTCCAAGAACGAGTAGTGACTGTGTGAAATCTCACACAGCCAATTTGTGGAATAGACATGAACATCCACACACAGATGTTCAGAACCCTCAGACTGTGCTCTAACCATTTTCATGGCATTCATCTGGAACCAGTTCAAAAATCTAGGTGGGGGAACAAGCAGGCCAGATGCCAAACATCAGTTGAGAGGGAGGTTCCTTGATACCCAGTATTTGGTTTATATTTATAGTTTTTGCATCATGGAGCAATCCCAGATTGTTCAACTTGAACAATAATTCAGAGAGGTCTTTGTGTAAGTCCATTTACAGCTGCCTCCTCTAAGAGTACATCAATTTTAGAATCAATTCAGAGCCTTAGTTTTGGCAAGATGAGTGCAAATTCCACAAGTAAAATGACAGCTCTTAGAGCACTGACTCCTCAAGGAGAGTAAAGCTACAAATCCAGGACATTTGATGACCTCTACCTCAGTGTGTATTTGTAAACTTGGAATAGATAGAAGATAATTTCCATTCCACCTAATCCCGTATAGTGAAATGTTAATGAGTGCTGACTGTTTTCATATTATTCCAATTATTGTTACTTTGCACACACACTAAATGGCCTTCATTTCATGAGGGTGGGAAAAGCAGAGAAGGCAATTTCCATTCCTACCCTGGATTGCAGGGACGTCGTGTGTCTATTCCCTCTCATCTGTCTGTGACGATTTTAGGAGCTGGAGCAGCTTTTCTTTCATACCACCAAGATCTGCCTGGATATTCAGTTGACCTTTCATTTAGGGAGTTTTGAACAGCTTGAGCCTTTGAAATTGGAGTCAGTAGGAAGCTGACTAGGGTCTTCGTGGATTTTTTCTGCTGATTTTTTTTTTCTATTCTGGGATCCCACTCCTTTCTTCTTACTTTCTTCACAGATATGGAATCATTTTTAAATCTATGGGCTGGGTAGAACGAAGGGTGAGGAACTTGATCATTCCCTCCAGGGTAACTTGTCTCATCCCAGGCTCAAGCCTTTTAAACCTTTAAAGATGTTCACACTGAGGGTATTCAGCACATCCCCAGTTCACCCACAACTTGAACTCCGTCTTGGAAGTGAGAACAATGTAACCTAAAACGCTGTACCTCATATTAACTTAAAATAAAAAAAAATGCTTAGAAATAAGTTTGGGACAGAACAATCTAGTCCATCGCTCTTACTTAGGTCCTACTTATTGTGCCTAATTTCCCAGGTGACAAAGGGAAGTAAAAATTAAGATAAGAAAAGTTAAAGTATGACATTTTCACAAATTAGAAGTCAACATCAAGATTCTGTCATATAATCTACTTTGTACATTTACTATCACTCAAAATCTTTAGCGTATTCTACAGGCTTAAAATAATTGAAAAGAAAACTGAACTAATCAAATGAGTATATTTATAAACTTTCTTCATTTTACATATTGTTTATTTCTAAAGTAGAATGATATTGAAATTGTTACAACTTTTCTTTGAATATGTGTGTCTATAAAAATTAATTTAGAGAGGGGATGGGGTGGGAAAAGAAAGAATTAATTTTATAAAAACTTCATATCATAAACTCTAATCACTGGTATTTTGGCAGCTTAATATCAACGTTTTGTAACGCCTGAGTTTTGAGAATGACCAGCTAATCCAGGAATTGTGAGATTTTCCACAGATTCCTGTTTGCTGACGTAGTAAGCTGGTGTCAGAAAGCTCTCTTGCTGCTGTATGTTTCCTCACAGCGAGCGAGACTGTGCCCCTCACCCACACGCACACGCACAGATAATAAGCCCATAAAACATCGCCAAATCAAAAGAAGCAAAATGAAGTGACATTTAGGCTGTGAAGTCTTAATTTAGGAACCACAATGATTAGAGTGTTTTAATATCATAATAACTGATAAATAGACTACGTGTCAGGCACTTCATTCCTTTTTAATCAAAACTCCTAGTCTGCTAAATTAATCACCCCCTTGGGGTACAGTAGCAGATTTCCAATTTAGTCATAGAACATTAATAATGAAAAGTTCTGGGGGCGCATTCTTTTTTATGTTCCTCTTTTTTTATTTAATTATCAAGGAGATTTAAAAAGACAAAGCAAGAAGGGAGATATTACCTCAACAGTCGCAGGCAATCCAGATTAACATGCACAGTGGCTCAAATCATAGACTTGAAATGCCAGAAAGAGTCTGAGGAACTAGCACTTCCATCACCTCGCTCAAATTAGAGATCCCTTCAGTTGTGTGTGTGTTTGTGTTGGTGCGTGTGTGCATTTCTGTGTGTTAATGTGTGTGTACGTGTGTGCGTGTGTTTGTGTATGTGCATGTGTGTGCATCTGTGTGTGTTTGCATGTGTTTGTGTGTGTGTGCACCTGTGCCCAGCCAGGGCCTCCCTGGACACTTCCATCTAATTCCGTCCTTACCTACTACACGCCTCCTATGCATCAGGCATTGGAAAATCACATAAAAGGCACAAATAAATAAGAGAAAGGTCAGGGATGGGATCTGTAACAATCGTACATGGGGGAAATGAGGAAGTTACTTGGGGTAATCAGGTGGACTCCCCCGGCAACATTGCCACCTTCAAAACGTGAAGGAGCAGGAACACCCACTCCAAGGCATGGCTCGGATGAGGGCAAACACTGCAGGCATGAGGTGACCCCACAGCCACACCCCGTTCCCAGAGCCTGCCCCTCCCTCTCTTTTACCCTTTGAGATGGAGACAGGCATTCTCAACTAGGCGTACAACACAAAACTGTAAACGACCAAATATTTAGGGAAAACAATCAGATGAGTAAGCAATTATAAGGAATAAGCAGTGCTGAATTCTCTATGAAAAATCTCCAATGTGGTAGGGAAACAACACAATAATATTAGAGGAAAGAGGATTTAAAATAGATTCAAGAAATCAATTCAGAGGAGTGGCACAGAATGCTGCATCCATGAATCAAGAATGGGCTTCTCTTAGAAGAAAGAAGGCAATTTGAGTTTGGGGAAAGAAGTAAATAGTCAAAATAAACAACTCTTCTTGATTACACAACAGGAAGAGCTGAAGAGCCAATCTTTTAATCTAGAACTGTATTGTTTACAGAATATGGTACAAAGAAATAATAAGACATAGAACCATGCACAAAATGTCAGAGAAATAGATCTAGAAGAAGTATAGGAAAGTCATTCTGCTATCAACTGATGTTGGACAAAGGGACAACAACGTATACTGGGAAAAGAAGCCCCGAGTTTTCAACAAATGTTGCAGAGAAAGTTAGATGACCACAGACAGGAGATGGAAGCCGGTCTGTACTTCTCTACTCACAAATACTAATCCAAGATAGATTTAAAAAGCCTAATGTAGCATGAAACTGTAAGAATTCTAGAAGAAAATGTTGGCAAAACTCTTCTAGATACCTGAAACAAATTTATGAAGAAGCCCCCAGCCTCAATCACAACAATGACAAAAATAAATAAATAGGACTTGATTAAATTAAAAACAACTTCTTCAAAGCTTCAACAGAGAAACAGAAAATCTACAGAATGGAAGAAAATATTTGCAAGCTAGACATCTGATAAAGGACTAATAACCAGAATCTACAAAGAACACAAGCAAATCAGCAAGAAAAAGCAAACAGCCCCATTAAAGTGTAGGAAAAGACATGAATGGAAGCTTTACCATTTATATGAATGTGTAGGGGATCATATATTGATTTCATGGTAGTATTGAGTACATTGGATCCTTTTATTCCATTCTTGAGATACTTTACTAAGAACAGCATGTTCTAGTTTTATCCAGGTAAACATAAAAGATGTGAAGTCTCCATCTTTTCTTATGGCTGGCCTGAAAGATACAAATAATAAAATAAAAAGTATAGTCATCTTAAAAAAAAAAGAAAGTCTTGTCTGGCCCACACTTGCTGAGACTAAACAGGGAAGGGAAAGGGCTGGATAATTTGAGAATTAAGAAGGCATAATTGACCTGTAAGAGCAACATTGCTTGGATAGAAAGCAGAGAAACTTAGGATGCTGGCGTGCTTTCATACTATATGTATTTAAACTCTTTTTGCCTCTTTAATATAAATTGCATTAAATCAGCGCCACCAGCACTAAATTTTCATATGACTAAAATTTAATCTAAATTGTAGAACGTTATTATTATTATTGCTATTTTTGTTGTTGTTACACACTAAAATTCCAGAATAGCTATTCTTTTTTTTCCAATCTTAATTTTTTTTTTTTTTTTTTTTTTTGTGGTTTTTGGCTGGGGCTGGGTTTGAACCCAGCACCTCTGGTATATGGGGCCAGTGCCCTACTCCTTTGAGCCACAGGCACTGCCCCAATCTTAAATCTTTAAATCACTACAAACTTTTATTGAACACTTTTAACTGTTTAACTCAGTTAATTCAACAAATGGGCCTATCTTGTCCTTTTAGAATTTTATGATTGACTTACATTTTGAAAACATTATATCTAAAGTCAGATGATGTCAGACTCAATAACGACAACTCATGAAGCCTTTAACCAGATTATTGTACATATGCAATTCTATCTTCCTGTACCTTACATAGTATGACAAATTAATCATGAATGTATCTATATACATTTATCTAATCTAAGAGTTAAATTTAGCAAATGTATTCAACACATGCTGGCCCTAAAAGTTTAGCTATTTCTTTTCTTAAATGAATGCAATCTCAATAATACCCTTTTATTAAAATGTCTTTTAGTAATATATCATCGAGTCATATTTTTCTGAAACTCATTTTTGCCCCCTTTTCTTCATCCAAAGACAACTTCCAATCTTCTGACCTGTTCCCCTGTTTCTTTCTCTAACATATGCCTGTAATTATTTTAGCCCTGGAGACAAAACCATTTAGCAGGGTATCATCTATCTGTTTCTTTTTGAAGCATAACAACAAATGGTATGACTAATAAACTGGTTTATTATTGAATCACAGACATTAAGTTGAGAAGTAACTGAGAATTAGCAGAGTTCTGAAAACTTTAAGCAGACTTATTTAATAAATCAGCTCACAGACACTGTTCAAGAAGATCTTATTCAATTAAGTTGGGGAAATCATTTTGTTTATTTGGAAAAAAAATGCAAATTGTTCTCAGCACTGTAAGTGAAAGTACAGACTTTGATGTTGTAGAGAAGAGACTCCTGGCCTGGATTCAGTGCTTGTCTGCTTGTCTCTTGTGTGACCCTCAGACAATTTACTTGACCTCTCTAAGCCTTGATTTTTCCCATCTAAAGATGCTGCTAATCCTATATAAGTAGTGGTCTGAATGTTAAATGAGATCATAGCTCATTGAAAGCATAACCTTAAAAGCAAAAAATTGAAAGTGTAATCTTGCTCTGATAGTGCCAGGGTCAAGAAAATACGTATTCTCTGCTTTCCTCTGTACTTCCTCCTCCTCCTCGCAAAAATAGCAGGTTTTCCCAATAGCTGTGAGTGGATTAAATTTCTGTGACATTCCATAATGTGGCTAGAGCAATTAATTAAATACAGCACGTCATTTAATCTCTTTGCTTGTGTTAATACTTGGACCCTCAACTCCAGGTACTTGAATATTTAAAATCAAAGTGATGTATTCATTGGGTGTACAAATATTTACACCAACTTTTCAGATACATGAAGATGCATCGATTTCCTGGTATTCCATTTCCATGTAATTTTTCTTCACAGAGCCGGCCAAAACTAAAAATATTCCTGTGGTCCTGCATTCTTCCAGGGAGGGTGAAATGTGGCTAGAGGTAGCTGCCATGTTAGTGATCCCAGTTGACTATGATTTCACTTTTTTGAATCACTACTACCTTTACTGTTAAAAGTATATATTGAATACTATATTTGGGGGGGGGGGCAGGGTTCTAACTGTGAGATCACACCATCAGTAGATCGAGTTTTTGATCTTTTCTGTCCCCAGTTGATATCCTTGATCTCCTTCTCTTGCCTGATTGCATGGTCTAGGACCTCCAGCACTGCACTGAGTAGCAGTGGTTACAGTGGGCATCTCTGTCTGGTTCCAGCTCTAAGTGGAAATGCTTTCAGTTTTACTCCATTCAGTATGATATTGGCTGTGGGTTTGATGTAGATGTCCTCTTTCAGTTTAAGAAATGTCTCTCCTATGTCTATTTTAAAAAGTATTCTTGTGAAAAAAGAATGATGAATTTTGTTGGATTTTTTCTACATCTACTGAAGAATGTGGTCTTTGTTTTTGCTTCTATTTATGTGGTGAATTATATTTATGGATTTAGGAAGTGATTGAGGAATACACTCATGTCTCATGATACAAATAATTAGCCTTTATATACGCCAATAACAGTCAAGCTGAGAATCAAATCAAATCAAAGACACAATACCCTTCACAGTAGCTTCAAAGAAAGTGAAATACCTAGGAATATACCTAAAAGTGGACATGAAGGACCTCTACAGAGAGAACTACAAAACTCTGAGAAAAGAGATAGCAGATGTTAACAAATGAAACTTCAAAACTTTTCAGAATTTTTTTTTTTTTTTTGCAGTTTTTGGCCAAGGCTGGGTTTGAACCCACCACCTCTGGCATATAGGCTGGTGCCCTAGTCCTTTGAACCACAGGTGCTGCCCACAAAGAAATTTTCTTTCTAAGAAAGGAATAGAGGAAGCAGACTGTTCCCTCCCTGGAAGATTCAATATTATAAAAATATCATTTCTTCCATAAGAATAAAATATATCCCATAAAAAGTTTTATTGTTTTATTTAGTGACAGATTTCAAAAAAAGATGCAAGCATAAGGTGTGGCACTTTTATAGACTGTTTTGTCACATAGTCAATGTTTACTTAAATTTCCCTCATTATTTACTCTTTCTCTGCAAGTGTTTCATTTTATTAAACTTTAACCATTTGAGAGTAAGTTGCAGGTATTACGTCTTTTATTTTAATTACTTTGGCATATATTTTCTAAGGATAACGACATGATTTGACATAATCAGAGTAAAGTTCTTAAATATCAGGAAATTTTCCAAGTCAGATTACTTTAGTCTCCTACAATCCAGAACTTCCTAAGTGTTTCTTTGTCTTCGATTACCTTGACCTTCAAGCATACGGGGTACTCATTTTGAAGAATATCTCTGAATGTTTCCTCAGTGAGATTCAAGTTACTCGTTTGAGGCACAGAAATCACACAAGTGAAGCTCTGAACTTACCCGTGAATCATCTGAGGGTCACGTGTCTGTCTGTGGTCTAACTGGTGGTGTTGATCTTGGTCAGGGGTTGATGATGGTGCCTGTCAGCTTTACCCACTGTAAAGACACCATTTTACCCATTGCAATTAGTTAGTAATTGGTGGGGAGATATTTTGAGATTATGTCAACATCCTGCTCTTCATCAAACGTCCATGTGCTATTTTTAGCTTTTATTGATGATTCCTGATTGAGTCAATTACAACTCTGACAAATCGCCAACTGGTGATTAATTAACTACACCTGTCTTCCACATTTATTGCTTAATCAGTCAAAAGTCTACTGTAATTTTTTTTATCTTTTTCCCTGTTAATTTAAGCTGATGTGGTTGTGTTATGGTCTAATTGATTATTTTATTCTCTGGGATATAGTGCATTACTATCAGTGTCTGTTCCCATGTTCAAGCTCACTGGGTTAGCAAGAGCCCCATTAAGGGGAGCCCTGTGTCCTTTTGGCATCTGCCTTTTATTACCCAGCCCTGGAACCATTTCTGCACAGAGCCCTAGCTTTAAAGGCAACATTGGAATAGCAACATCTGGGGGCGGCACCTGTGGCTCAAAGGAGTAGGGTGCAGGCCCCATATACCACAGGTTGTGGGTTCAAACCCAGCCCTGGCCAAAAACTGCAAAAAAAATAAAAGAAAGAAATAGCAACATCTGGGCACCAGGAGCACTCACTGCTACCATGGTGTCATTGTATCTATGCTCCGTTAGAGGGAAAAAAATCCAAGAAACACGAGTATATTTATACATATGTCTATTTGTGTATTTATTACAGCCCTCATTATTGAATGACAGGGGTACCTTTTTAGAAATGTGTCAGGCCATTTTGTTATTGTGTGAGTATCATAGATGTAGTTCCACGGACCTGGATGTACCTCCCACTACACCCCTAGACTCTCTGGTGTACCCAGTGCTCCTAGGCTACCAATTTGTACTGAATACCCAGATACTAATACCAAATGATAAGTGTGTATCTAATCAGACATAAACAAAGAAGAGGTGCTGTAATAATGCACTGTTATAACCATTAGTCCCTGGTTATATGAGTCCATCCTTAATCTGAAGGATGAACCACATGGATCAAACATGTGACTGTATTTGTGTCCATGCTGACAGATCAAATTCCAACCTAATACTATAATGTTTCTTCCAGAATCTCCTCCCCTTTTTATAACACCCTAATTCAAAAAAGAGAAACCTGACTGCTATTATATTATCTTTAATATACTTAATTATTTCATCATTCCTAGAATACATACATTGTGGACTCAGAATATATGGTTCAAACCGCTAGATAAGAAAATCCACCTCGGACCACACCTGTGGCTCAAAAGGAGAGGGTGCTGGCCCCATATGCTGGAGGTGGTGGGTTCAAACCCAGCCTTGGCCAAAAAAAAAAAAAATTCCACCTAAATCTAGCAGATAAAATTTTATAATTGTTTGAAGTTATTTTAGTCCTTAGTTTAAGAGTATGTTATAAAAGTAGTATGTTTAAAACTTACCAGATTAATTAGTCCTTTTTTTTTTCTGGTTCTTTTTCTTAATTAGTGTGGTTATGTAATTTATTTCAAATCATTTTAGGTTCATCAATGGGTTTCTCAGTAACAAGTGTCCTCTTCCGAAGTATTTATACAGGGAACTTTCACTTCACTCTCTGGGTACCCACTGTGCTTCCTTCTCCTCCCTAACTCCTAACTGCAAACACAACGCCCACTTTCCTTACTCAGCTCTGCACTGTCTACATTTGGTTGTAATTTCTGCATTACTGGTTCTAAGTAAGGTGCACCACACACAGTAGTTGCCAACAAATAATCGCTTAATGAATTAATTATATAAATGAATAACTCCTCTTATCTCATGCTTCCCTGAAACATTAGAAAGGAAACCACATAAAATTTTCTTAAAAACATTTCATAACATGTTTTCAAAGTGTTTTTCCTGGGTATGGTGTTTTCTATGGTGTGTGCATTTGTGCGTGCCTGTACCATAGGTCCACGCACATGTTGTATTGGGTTTTAATATTGGAGCTTATTTGTTTTAAGTGCAGTTGTGGTCAAAAATAAATCTTGCTTACTATAAGACACTTAGTTCTTTATTTTCCAAAATTCCTCCAAAGAAGCTCACTTCTTACTTTCTCACACAAACTGCAAGTTTTGGCTTTCCATGGACTTTCCATTTTTCTGCACTTGAATAATATTTTAGAGAAACCAGCATAGCAGTGATTGCAAAGGAGGGTTTGTATTCTCTTTGCACGGGGTGGGCAGGGATTTTTCATTTCCTACATCATTACAACTTTCTCCAATGACTGGGCACCAATTTCATCTCATTGTATCACAACAACCTACCTGCTCACAAACTTAGCATCAAGACCAAGCTGAAACAATCTCCACAGCACACTATCTGTGCAACCTTATAATTTCAATTGCTCATGCTAAAAATGTTATGTTCTGCATCTCCGTGTAATCTCATCAAACTAGCACGTTGCAAGAGGCTAATGGACTGTAACAAAACTCAGCTTCAGAAATGTCAAGCTTAATGAAAAAAGGAAAAAAATAACAGAAATGCATAAGTCTTCAGGTGGATTTATATATTCTTTGTTTTTATACTTACGTAAGTTTCACAAACATTACTTACTAGTTTATTTCAAGTAGTCTTACTATTTGAGTATTTATCGGTCAGCTGGCCTATTTGAATCAATAATAAAAACCAGCATGGAAAGGTACTGTCTCAACTGGGTCCTCACTCTGAAGTTTGCCAGTCTTCATGAGGCCACATTTTCCCTTTCTTATCAGTCTTTTTTTTTTTGCAGTTTTTGACTGGGGCCGGGTTTGAACCCACCACCTCCAGTATATGGGGCTGGCGCCCTACTCCTTTAAGGCACAGGTGCTGCACCTCTTATCAGTCATTCTATTGCAAAGAATCCAAGATAATTATTCTTTGCTTATCTTAGTTTTGAACTCTGAGCTTCCGTTGTGTGCAAAGTTCCAGGGACAAAGTGGTGAGCACAGCAGAAATGATTTCCATTCTCACTGGGCATACGACCCAGAGGAAGAAACAGAAATTAATAAAATAATTGGTAAAATAAATTTCCCAAATGTATTTCTAGTAGCTGACTAAAGAGAGTGATGAATAACAAGTTTAGGTATCTGAGCAATATTATAAACCAAATTTCCAGGGATTAGAAAAAGCTTTCCTGAGAAAGTGAATTGACCCAAAAGCAGAGAATTGATGAGGGATGTGAACATGAGTAAAAAATCTAGAGAAAGGAGGAAAAAAGCACTGAGTTTATGGTCAACTGGAAAATGTCAATTTGATCCCGAAACATGACAGAATGTGAAATGGCAAAACATCTAGCTAGAAATGTCTGCATAGCTAAATTATGATGGATTTGGGACTTTATTTTAAGAAATACAGGACTCCATTGAGAATTTTAAGAGTGGAAATTAGCTAACCAAATATGTATTTTAACATGATTCTTACAGTTAAAGGAAGGAAGTGGGCAAAAGTAGAGGCTGAAGATCGTAGCATTGAGTGACAGTGGCCGAGATGAGAGTGTGGGGCATCTCGATATCCAACAGATACAATCTGGCAGATACCTGGGCAGATTAGAGAGATGCTCATTTAGGAGGCAGAACAAACATCACGTAATAGTTTATTGGCCATAATAATGAAGGAAGTGGTTGTCAAAGATGATAATTTGATTAATTAAAGGGATACTTGATGAATATTTGCTTAGGGCCTGCTATTTTTATGTGCCATTTAAGCAGTAGACCAACAGCAATTGGGGAAAGATCTTCTGCCTTTGTGGAACTTAGATTCTAGTTGTGCAAGGCGGGTAATATGCCTATGAAGTTCAAGATTCAGTGAAAATGCAGAAAATAAATTCATGAAGGTATGAAGAAGGTGGGGTTAAGGGTCTAAGTGAAGAATTATAATTTTAAATAAAGGAATCATTAAGAGTGTAAAAATTGAACACAAACTCTGAAGGAACTATAAGAAAGGGGCATTTGTTTAAATATCTGAAGGGCGTGGGAAGGCAGCATTGTGAGAGCTGGAATAAGAGTATTTATGTTGCATTTCTTTTGTAGAATTTATGACAATCTGTTCACAGCTTTACTCAGCCATCACTGCTCCTCGTTCTCCCCCACACAGCTTCACTTCGACCCCCGTCTTTATTCCCCTTCCCTTTTTCCTTTTTCTCTTTCTGATCAATGTTGAGATGTGCTTCTCCCAGTGAGAAGGTAAACGCCACAGTGGCAGGAACTGTCCGGCCGGCCGCCTTGTGAGTTGTTGTCCGGTACTTTACCCATCTAATACATGTTTGTTAAGGGAAAAAATGAACGCCCCTCTTCAGAAGTATCTTCTTACATGCATAAAATGGAATATATTTAATTTCCTTGTTACGCTTCGCCTCAGAGTTCAGGATGCCGGATCAACCCACTACCCCTGGTTTCTTCCTCCACACAGATGGAAACTGCCCCAATCTTAGACATCCGATCAGCCACTGAATAACCTTGCTGCTTTTCTCTGTAATCTATGCATCTGTTGTTGCTAAACACATTTGGAAATATTTCTCTTAATTTTTCTATGCAGTTCAAGCTTTAAGTAAGATTTTTACCTCATATACTACACCAAAAACACAGCCTTATAATAATTGTTTTGCTTTATCTCTTAATATGATAGCAAAGCAGTGCTTCTGAGCTGAAATGTGCTAGGTAAATATATTAACTAAAATGCCAGAGGAATGAGAAATATGCTGAAAAAATACCCCATCAGCCGTTCTCACAGAAAAAATAATAAATGGCTCTCTCATTTCTATATTTTTGTGGCACTTCCTGTAAAACAAATAATGCATTACTGATATAGCCATTGCCAAAATGGCATTAGAATACTGCCATTTTGCCAATCTTTCTTCCTAACAAATGAAATCTTATTTTCTACATAAACTCATTTGTAAAACCCATCAAGTGGCTTTCAAATATTTTTTCATGAATACAAAGTTTCTCTTTGGACTTGAATATACTATCTGTAATTATTTGTCTTTAGACATAAAAAGTATCCCTGGACTAATACCAGCAATAAGATAGAAAACATATACATACCAGTAGTAGTGGGAAGATGGTATAAATTGAGTATCTTCTTTCAATTTTATTTTATTATACTCCCATGCACACTAAACTGTTTCATCATACCTTGTCATAAGTAAAAATAATGTGATTGTTACTAAAATATAGGTTAATATTTTACTAAAATGTATGTGTTCAATGTCATTAGGAGGTCGATTAATTAATAGGCATCACAGGGACATAGAACACTTCCTGGAAGAGGTCAGGGAATGTACTGTATCTGTAACTAAAAATCTATTCATGACATCTGTTGAGAGAGATTTGTTCTTTTATAAGAAAACTTCTCTTTACTGTGTGCTCATTTGTACTTACCATTCACCTTGTTGACTAGGTCAATTATTAAATATTCTTTAGAAACATAAGATTAAGAAGAAATTTCATGGGCAGCACCTGTGGCTCAAAGGAGTAGGGTGCCAGTCACATATGCTGGAAGTGGCAGGTCAAACCCAGCCTCAGCCAAAAACTGCAAAAAAAAAAAAAAGGAAAGAAATTTCAAAATTTATAAAGTATATAATTTAGAATAAGTTTTATCAAATAACACTACACACATCTAATTCCTAATTTTAACACTTATTTGTATATATTTAATATATTTTGGTCATTGAGATTTTTCTTCAAAGGGAAATTTAGCTCAATTGA
>NW_003852525.1:494353-512620 GCF_000181295.1 Otolemur garnettii
TTTAGCTCAATTGATATTATGATTCTGGACACATCTAATTCCTAATTTTAACACTTATTTGTATATATTTAATATATTTTGGTCATTGAGATTTTGCTTCAAAGGGAAATTTAGCTTAATTGATAATATGGTTCTGATATTATTTGAAATATTGTACATTATAATCTTCAAACTCTTTAATTTTTCATTTTCTATGAATTTAAAATTAAAAAAATATATGTCTACTTTTCTGAATTTATTTTTCATCTACTAGTTTCTGAATTTATTTTCATTCAGTAGCTCAATTTTTTTATAGGGGCAATGTTTTTATACTTCAAGGTTGTGAATTAGGTTATTTTTCTTGACTTATGTCTTTGCTATCATATAATTTGTTTACTTTTAGTGTGATACTTTTTCCTTGGAATTTTTAAAAAATATATGATGACTTCCAGTTTTCTATTTTTCATTAATATTCATTTATAAATAATTTATTACTATAAGTACCTAGCATAGGATTTACTTGTCATACTTCTCATCTTGAACTAATTGTGAGCCCGAAATATGTTTCCATGTCTACTAGATCTGTTTATTTTAGACCTGAGGGCCAAAATCTTCACATACAAACTGAACTATTAATACTTACGATAAATATATGACACAAATAGCAGGTTTAATTTTGTATCACCTTCGACATTCAGTATTCAGAATTCAGTTACAGATTATGTGTCTGTATTATGGATTCAACAGATTCACTCTGAATTTTAGGTATGATATAAATAGTAAATATATCACCATTGATATTATCATTATACAGTGTGACACCTTTAGGTCTGTTCTTTCTGCTTTGTATTGACTTGGCTATTTTGCACTTTTGTGAGTTTTAGTATATTTTAAAAAATTCTGTGAAGAATATCATTGGAGGGAGGTGCCTGTGGCTCAGTGAGTAGGGCGCCAACGCCATATACTGAGGGTGGCGGATTCGAACCCAGTCCTGGTAAAACCACAACAAAAAAATAGCCTGGTGTTGTGTCGGGTGCCTGTAGTCCCAGCCACTTGGGAGGCTGAGGCAAGAGAATCGCCTAAGCCCAAGACCTGGAGGTTGCTGTGAGTCACAGTACTGTACTGAGGGTGACAAAATGAGACTCTGTCTCTAAAAAAAAAGAATATCATTGGTACTTTTATACAAATTGCATTGAAACTATAAATTGATTTGGTTAGTTTTATCATGTTACCAATTCGGAACGTTCCATTTGTGTTTACTCCAATTTTCTTCATCAGTGTAGCTTTCATGGTAGAGGTTTTTTTATTTCCTTGATTAATTTATTCCTAGCTATTTTATTTTTGTTGTAGATATTTCAAATGAGATTGATTTCTTTTTTCAACTATCTTGATACTGTGTACAGAAAAGCTGCTGATTTTGTATGCCGTAGTTGTAATTCTTCCAAATTTGTTTGTAAGTTCTAAGATTTTGTTTGTGGATTCTTTTGATGTTTCTGTATCATGTTAATGTCATCAGAAGAAATGGAAAATTTGACTCACACTTTTCTAATTTGGATGATTTTTATTTCTTTTTCTTGTCTAATTTTTCTTGCCCGGATAGGATCCTCAAAGCTACATTGGATAAAGTGATGGAAGTGGGTGGGCATCTTTGGCTTATTCTTAAATGAAATAATTTTAGCTTTTCTCCACTTCCTATGATGTTAGTTTTGAGTTTGTCCTATATGCCATTAATTGTGTTGAGATAAGTTCCTTCTCTACCTAGTTTGTTGAGAGCGTTTATCAGGAATTTGTGTTGAAGTTTTCCAAATGATACTTTCTGTGTCTATTGATATTATCATATTTTGTTATTCATTTTGTTGATGTAATTAATCATAATTTTGATTTGTATATTGAACACATGCACATTCCTTGCATTCTTGGAATTAATCTCTCTTACTCATGGTGTATTGTATTTTTGATCTGTTGTTGGATTTAGCACGCTAGTATTTTGTTCAGAATTATTGTGTTCATCAAGGATATTGGTCTATAGTTTTCTTATTTTTATTTTGTCCTTGTCTGGTTAGGGTGTCAGGGTAATGGTGGTCTTGTAGAATGGTTTAGGAAGAAATTTCTCTGTTCCCACACGTCAGCGTCCACACAGCTGGGAGACATTGATGCCCCAAGGTTATGAACCTTCATCCAGTTGTTTCTATGTGTTGCCAACGTAAGTCCATAGTGCCATGGTCACAAACTTAATTGTCAGACCTGATGTGTCTCAGAATTCATTCATTTCTTCTTGGTTTTCCAATTTGTTAGCATATAACTGTTTAGAATAGTCTGTAATGATCTCTTTTACACCTGAGGTATTAATGTTTTCTTTTTCCATCTCTGATTTTATTTATTTTGGTCTTTTCTCTTTTTTACTTGATTGGTCAGGTTGCAGTTGATGAATTTTGTTTATTTACCTTTTGAAAAAAACAACTTTTATTTTCATTATTTATTTTAGCTCTGCTTTGATCTTTATTTTTTCTTTCCTTCTACTAATTTTGGGTGTGGCTTGTTCTTGATTTTCTAGTTTCCTCAGGTGCATTATTACTATATAAGCTGTTTATTTGAAATCTATTTTAACAGAGGCATTTATTGCTATAAACTTTCCTTTTCACAATGCTTTTGCCATGTCCTGTAGGATTTGTTGTGTTGCATGACCATTTCATTTGTTGTAATTAATTTTGCTATTTCCTTCTTCTTCTTCTTCTTCTTTTTTTTCTTTTTTTTTTTTTTTTGTAGAGACAGAGTCTCACTTTATCACCCTTGGTAGAGTGCCGTGGCATCACAGCAACCTCCAACTCCTGGGCTTAAGTGATTCTCTTGCCTCAGCCTCCCAAATAGCTGGGACTACAGGCACCCACCACAACACCCTGCTATTTTTTGGTTGCAGTTCGGCCGGGGCTGGGTTTGAACCTACCACCCTTGGTATATGGGGCTGGTGCCCTACTCACTGAGCCACAGGCACTGCCTCTTATTTTTTCTTTACTCGATGGTTGCTCAGGAGCATGATGTTTAATTTCCATCTATTTATACTATTTATAAAGTTTCTCTTGTTATTGATTTTTATTTTCATCCCATTGGGTTAAGAGGATACTTGATGTAATTTTAATTCTTTAACATTTTATTGATTCTAACATACAGTCTGTCCTGAAGTGTTTCCTGTGCTGATGAAAAGAACATATATTCTGCTGTTACTAAATAAAACATTCTGTAAATGTCTGTTAAGTCCATTTGGTCTAAAAGTACAACTTGCATCCAGTGTTCCTTTATTGATTTACTGTAGATAACCTGTTCGATGTTAAAATGGAGGACTTGAAGTCTCCAAAAATTATTGCATTGGCTTTTGCATTGCTGGCCTCTCTGTCCTTTTGCACCTCACAGGTTCCCTTGTACCTCTCTGCTGAATTCCAGGGTTGCTCTAAAATGGGCCATTCAATGCACAACTCCTGGCCATTAGCTAAATTTCTAACAGCTCAATATGCTCCACTTTTGTTGCCTTAAGCAACTTTGTTAACCTATTTGTAAATAAGTTGCATAAATTATAAAACAGACATAAAACTGCACCTTCCTCGTGAGGTTATCAAGAAGTTTGAATGCGTCAATACATGGAAGTCACATGACTTAGGGTAGTTTATGGTGCCAAGGAAGGGTCAAGAATCTGAAGCTACTATTTACCTTTCATGTTTGAGCTTCCTCTCTTCCATTTACATGATAACTTTTATGAGGTAGCTTTTACTTTGTAAGTGTTATTTTTCATTTAATTCTATTCATCAACAAAGTTCAATTCAATCTTGGCTAATAGCAGACATAAAATCCAGTTGAAGTCCAGATTTAAGAAGTGAATGGCCAACAGACATTTTTCTAATCCTGCCCACCACACTTTTTGAAGAAATTAATTGTATAGAATAACTAAATCCTATTTTTTAATACATCTAAAAAAAATTCCGCTCATTTAAAACTCATTAAAGAGATTACCAGTTAGTTTCAGGACAATTCAAACATACTTCAAAAAAGTAGAGCTCTTTCAGTCAAATATTTATTGAGAACAGCTTGTAATTATATAATACTTAGGGGAAAGATAAAAACTTTTTGATCAAAAAGATTTAAAAAAATTTAAGGATTTGGTTATAGCTTGTGTATGAATAATGAAGGATGTTGAAATGAAAATGGTCACTAATGGTTTGCTTGGCATCAGCTATTATTTTGATTTGACAAAATGTTTCTGGAGCTTTTGAAAGAGTTATTTACTTTGATACTTTTTTGAGTTTTAGCTTTTAGCAGCTCATATGTATACAGACAGCTGCTGGTGCTTTTTCATTTTTACAAGTATATGCTTCACAGAGGAAATATTTATGATAAAAAGAGGCTTATTTTAAAAAAATATCCATTGAAAGGAGCAGAAGGCAGGCCTGCATCTACAATATAGATGTTAACATTGAGCATCTGATTTGACATTATATACAGGGTGGCCATAAAGCTTATGTATAATATGAAATGTATTTCTATATATAAAGAGAGAGAAAGAGTTATCAGTTATTAAAGAAAGGAAAAATGCTTCTAGTACAGTTAAATTATAAAATAAATATAAACTCTAAGTCTTTAAATTGTTGATATTTATAGGGAATGTTTTCCATAAAATAAATGAAAACCTGACCATCTTTGACATTTATTTGTAACAAATTGCCATCAAAAGTAATGTAACCCCCCAAAAAAACCATGACTGCCAAAATCTGAGTTCTATAACGATAAAGTGTTGAAAAAAAAATTCCTACTAATTTTGTAATATAATTTTCCAGAATTAACCATCCAAAATTTCTTGGGAAATAAAATATTGTAGCAAATAGTCATCTCTTAAATAAGTACAAAGAGACTCAAAATCAAAGTGGAAGGAAGTTTTATCTTTTCTAAACATCTTCTGTTTTTAAAATCCGAAAAGTTGAGCAACGCAAGGTAAATTCTCAAGAGTTAACATTTTGGAAAAAGAACTTTCAAATGAAAAAGGACAATGAAAGTCATCTGACACATTTGCAAAAATACAATAAAAGCAATTCTTTATAAACTCTAAGTTACTTTATTTTACTTAATTACACACATGTGGAGGATCTTTGTATATATTCAAATAAACAAGAATGGGGAAAGGCTCAACTTATGATGATGCAGATGTTGTTATAGGAACTGTGTCATGATATGTATTTTATTTTTTTTTTTATTTTTTTTTTTTTTGAGAGAGCCTCAAGCTCTCCCCCTGGGTAGCGTGCCGTGGCATTACAGCTCACAGCAACCTCCAACTCCTGGGCTCAAGCGAGTCTCCTGCCTCCGCCTCCCAAGTAGCTGGGACCACAGGCGCCCGCCACAACGCCCGGCTATTTTTTGGTTGCAGCCGTCATTGTTGTTTGGCGGGTCCGGGCTGGGGATTCGAACCCGCCACCTTAGGTGTACGTGGCTGGCGCCTTAGCCGGTTGAGCTATAGGTGCCGAGCCATGATATGTATTTTAATGAAACAATTGAGCTGATCAAACATAACCCATTAAAAAGCATGGAATCATTATAAAATTATCATTTTTACATCCATGTTTGTCATTTTCTTATAAATATGCATACAAAATTATTACAGTGACTCCTTGTACATAATTCCTCAAACTGCACTATAATACGCTTAGGGGGAGAGAAATTAAACTTAGTATATTTGAAAAGTGACCAAACATTCCAAAGAAAACATAATAATAAAAGTTATGTGGTAGCAACATTCAAAGAACTGGCTTTTATGCCACTTGACACAGGAGATGTGTGAAAATAATTTGTTTTCTGTATAATCTAAAGTATTCTGGCAATAAGTACTTCTTATATAGGCAATTAAAAAAATAATATTGGCTTGTAGTAGAAGAGGCTTGTGGAAATTAGGGCCCATTTAAACTAATTTTCTTAAAGTTAGTTTTGAAGATTACTGGCACAAAAGTGACTCAGAGTAATGACACTGTAAACCCAAAGACACGATTTTGCCTTTTAGGAAATTGTACATATTAATAAACTTAAAGAAACTATATAAAGGATATTTTTATTGTAGTTACTGGCGAACTATAACTTTAGGAATTTAATAAAATCTGCCCTCCTCAAAAGCAAGAAACCTATGTTAACTCACTTCTTGAAATTTATTTACAATGCGCTATAGTTACTCTGGTATACATTAGGTTCTGTGCGTTCAGACTCATTTTTTCTTTCAATGTGACAGTAAAACTACTTTTCTTTGCTGAATTTCCATGGGGGAAGCTACTTGTTAAGAGTGAAATACCAGTCGCTCTTCTGAAAGAGGACTTTCAGTGATTTCTTCTGGAAATGTCCATTCCTCAGTCATTCTTGAGGTTTTATCATGCAGGAGCTTTCCTACCCTTTAGACTGAAAATTCTTCAGGGGCAGAACTCGCTTAGCAGCCATTGCCCTGTTCCCCACTGAGTAACCCAAGCTTTATTTCAGTTGTTTTTAAACAGAGTCATAGTCTAAATGTTTTCTTTGATTAAGGTGTTTAAACCCTACTGTTAATTTCTAACTTAGTTGTACATGAGGTAGAATTATTCTGTTGGTTTTATTCTGAGAGTTCAATTCTTAGCAGGGCTATTGTTTATAAAAGATTTTACTTTCCTTTTCTACAAATGTGAACTGGTGTGTATTGGTGCTTCACAACAAAGCAAACAGATCAACTATTCTTTTAAATTTTGTGGTTTGATTATATTATAACATATTTTTAATGTATATTATCTTTTTGGAAACTACATATACATGTAAAAATTCTTATTTATTGAATATTGGGCTGATTTTTGGAAAAAAGTACTTTGAGGAAAATTTCTAGTATATTTCAATACATGTAAAAGCCTTTTAGAATTCTGCTCAATGAGGTGGTGGTCCTGGCTGTCAGGTGACCTTTCAAGAGGAACATATACCAGTGATTTGTTATTCTAAAGACTTCCAGGGCTTACCTCCTGGATAGCTGTCTTAATACCATACTCCTTTAACCTTTTCTCAACTGTTAGGATACAGGCAAAACCTATATTAAAATACATGACCTAGGTATTCAAGGGCCCACACTTCTCTCCTGAAATAAAATGGTAGGATTTTCGATAGGAAATGTATATTAAGACATGTATAGAATAAAACTTCTATCACACATCATAGGACCACTGCTAAAACAATCTGAAATTAGGTGGCACACTGTCTCCTGTCCAGATTAAGAATACAAGAAAGATCCATAAATTATTATGGCACGCTAATGACATATTCATCACTAGATTATTCTTTAGAAGGTAAGCTTTTGGAAACCGATGTGTTACATTTAGTAAATAATTATTCTCCAATCCACAAACTCTGATGTCAGCTCCTAATGCCCCTGAGAGGCCTTCTAACTAAATAATATAATCAACAATATTAGAGAGAATCAATATGTGGTCGCATTTCTGGGAACAGAACTCTCATTGACTTCAAGGGTAGAAAATTTTGTTGTAATGCAACTGTCACGTTAAGAGGTTGTCTGTGGAAGTAGCATTTAAGAAGTGGCTCTCATCTTGAATTTCAAAAAGCAAATTCTATCCTTGAAAGGATACATGCAACCTATATTGATTTATCTATTAACTGCTTCTTTTCTTTCTTAAGAGGCCCTGATACTTCTGTCATTACCAGTTGGAAAATGGAATATTTAGATGAAATAACAGATTGAGCTTAATTTTTTATGCATATAAAGTAAGCACTTATTAAATTCATTTTCTTTATATGTTTGAATTTGTGTATATGTTAGTGTATTTTGTGTTAGTAATAAAAGCCCCTATGTGCCTATTAAAGTTTGAAAATTATTTCTCATTCCATAGATATCAAGTGTTATTATATATCTTTTAGTGCCTTTTCAAACCTTATTCCAAATTTTACTTGGTAACAGAAAATTATTTTAGACTCACATTTGTGGTAATTTACCCAGAAAGATAACAAGTGTTGGAGAGGATGTAAAAGATAAAAGGGGGTGTGGCGCCTGTGGCTCAAAGGAGTAGGGCGCCGGCCTCATATGCTGGAGGTGGCGGGTCAAAAACTGCAATAAATAAATAAATAAATAAATAAATAAAAGAGGACCCCCTTGTACTGGTGTTGGAAATGTAAAGTAGTACAGTCACAGTGAAAAACACCATGAAGGCTCTCAAAAATTAAAACTAGAACTACTGTTTTATGGTCCAGCATCCCCACCACAGGGGCATAGATCCAGATGAAATGAAGCTGCTGTCTCCAACAGACACTGGTAACTCTCCTGTTCAACTGCAGAATGATTCACGGATGAAGATACAGAATCTACCCAGAGAACTCATTGGTAAAGAGAAATTCCAGTATACAGAGTTTCTGACTTTTATTAACACTAAGATTTGCCAGGTTCTAACTTTTATTTCTTATTTGAATAAAATCTAAATTTCTTTGATATTTTTAATTCTAGTGAGAGTCAAATGATATTTTTAAAATTTTCATTTAAACAAAATCTATTTTTTTATTTTTGAGGCAGAGTCTGACTTTGTCACCCTGGGTAGAGTGTCCTGGTGTCGTGGCTCACAGCAAAAAGACTTGGGCTCAAGTGTTTCCTTTGCCTCAGCCTCCCAATATCCGGCGCCCACCACAATGCCCGGATATTTTTTAAGACAAGGTCTCACTCTGGCTCAGGCTGGTCTCGAACCTGTGAGCCCAGGTGATCCACCTTCTCCGCCTCCTTCTGTGCTTCCTATATTCATGACATCAGGTGCATCACAGAGGATGAAATCACATATGATGAGCTGGGCAGGATGGAAGACATCACGCCACAGTCTGTAAAATCTCTTCATGAAATGATGGGAGAATGTAATAGATAAACTGAAGATATCACTTCTGCTACTAAAGATGTGGAAAGGGCTGCAGTCTTAAACTTCTCTCTCCTTCCCCCCGTTTATTGAACTAAACAGTGGCTTTGAGACAGCTATAAGTACAAAACCTGGTGTCCTTAAATCTTATGTTTTTAATACATGTAGTAAAATTATCTTCTGCTTTTCAACTTTGATATTATTATACTATTTACATCAGTAAACACTTTTTTTTAAAACTTGAGGGGACAGTTGTTTGCTTTTTGTTTCTTTCTCTAATTTCAACTGTAGAGATAGTGTGATAGATTTCCAAGAATTTTGTAAGTGAACCTTGGAATTTCATCATCATAGAGAAATAGAAGTAAGAAATCGCTGACAGACTAAGCTCTTAGGATACTAAATGAAAATATCCCATTCTATCTCTTTTGTTATATAAAATTCAAAGGGAGCTATGACATACATCAGCAGGAAAGTAAGTACTCCACCCACAATGAGACATAACTGAACAAATAGAGACCCAATCTAAAAAAGTCAGCCATGTTATAAACTAATTAACAAACCTGAAAATTCAATGTCTCCTTTTAGTTAGGAAAATTGATTTTTGCAGCATAAATATGTGAGACCAGTTAGTTGCTAAATAGTTTCTAGATTACTGTATCCAAATTAAAAATAACTTCCAAGTATCACAAAATTTGAGCTCTTACTGGAGTCAACCTCCTTTGAACATAGGAAGCTTTACATTCACCTCCAATAATAATGAGACAAAGACAAAATGCAGAAATACACTGATGTACAAGAACAGGTTCACAGACACACCTGTCTCAGGGTGCAGCTCGTTCCTCAGGTAGATGTTCAGCACTTCTCATGAGTCGGTGCTGTGGACGGCTGGGTGTTAGGGCAGTGTAGACCAGCCGGAGGTTTGAGACTTTCTGTCTCTGAACACAATGAATCTTCCCTCACAAATTAATTTTAGCATCTATGGATAGCTTGTCATGAATTGAAAAGTTTTGCATGAATACACACAATTAGATTTATATGCAAATCTTGGGGCTCTTCTGGAATACTAAGAGAGATACTTTGCCATAAAAGAGAAGAGATGACTGAGCCATGAAAACCTCCAATTATGGGTTATCATTTATGAAGTAGACTTTATTTTATTTTTATTTCTTCTGTTTTTATCATGAATATATATGAATTAGTATTCATTTTTAAAAAAAAAAAACTTAATATGTAGCTATTAACTGGAAAAAACCCTCTCACGAAAATAAGAAAGATGGATTTGGCCAATGCTTCAGAGAGCTGGTTGCAGTTGGAGCTGAAAGTCCTGAATAGTGACAATAATGTTGCTTTCTTGGTGAGGGGAAGCACAGGGGCTATCCACACCTGCACACACGCACATGGACTCAAGCTCAAGTTTTCATTATTTACATAAATCACGTCTTTCTGTTTCTTTTCAAGTGCTGTCTTTGCTGTTGGAGAAAAGGCTTAAAAAGATCTGTGCAAACTCAGGACCCGTCACCCTGAGGCTGTTGGTCGTGTTTTAAAGCGAGTGTATTTGATACTAGAGAACATAATAAATTACCCAGTCCCCTCTTCTACCCCTCCCCGGCAGACTCACTTTTCCCTGCCACGAGGTCAGAGGCAGATTTCGGGGGTCCCACTTCTGTACCCTGGCACATGCTAGTGGGGGTAACGAGCATCAGGGTCTTCACACACACATTGCTGCTGATGAATAAATCCAGGAACGTTGTAAGGAGGCTGAAACAGCAAGTCCAGGACGTGATAATTTGTTGCAAGACAAGAAATAAAAGTGCTACGTTATCATCCATCATAGCCAAGCAAAGATAGATTAGCCACAAAATACCAATCGATAGAACGTCCATGAACAGTATTGTTACATCTTCTATAAAAGACTAACTGGAGGATCTGAAATGAAGTTAATTGCCTATTGCTGATGTTTCCTCAGGGAGTGACAGATGCCTGATTATCCCGGGCTGCACCTGCTTTGCCCGCAGACATGGGAGGCAGTGACCCAGACCAGCCCCACACAGTCACCCGCGGTCAAACAGACCCAGACAGCGGGACACTGAAAAGTAAAGTCCTGGAATGTGATTTTAAAAGAGACACCTGAAATTATCATCAACGGGAGTGATAAATTGTTAGGGAAATAAGAAACTTCCTAAGTGATGTACAAAGCTAAATATTCTAAACATTCATCTTTTCTACCATTGAGTTAAACCATCTCATATGTTAGGATAGCACCTCCTGCCTCTAGGACCACCGTTTCTCCATTTCTCTTATCTCCTTGCCTCCTTTTTCAGATGTAGAAAGGCTGGCTTTATCTAATAAAATCAGCCTAAATGTGGATGATAAGTAATGATTTTTTTCTAGTTTTAGTTCCAGTAGCTACTATAATACTGAGCTTATGTTTCTGAATTAAGGATTTCAGAAAATTGTGTTTTTTAAAAAATAGTGTCAGTGCTAAAAATCTAAATAATTACATATATCTTTAAATTCAGTAAAGATTTTATAGAACCCTAACATCAAGACAGTTTTTTGTATATGCTTTAAAAATACAAAGACAAATTAGTCAAGGATTAAGCCTGGAATCAAAACACTGGAATTTGTATACACACTACGGAGGCAAGGAAATGTTCATTGGCAAGAATTAAATTTTTCAGCTCCAGGCTTAAGGAGGGTTCTAAATTAAAAAAAAAAAATTGGGTGTTTAGTAACTTTATTTCCCATCCCTGAGTTTATAGACTTAGTTCCATACGTGATTTAGAAGTCCTCCTGCCAAACTAGAAGCTGTCTCAGAATGTGAGGGATGGTATTTTACAGCATTTGGAGGATAGACACCAGGAATACCTCTATCCTGCTCCAGGTCACTGCCACCATCCCGTGCAGAACCACGTGCTTCCACACAACACCAGCTAGGGAGGTGAAGCCTGGGGATAATTTATTCTGAGCAGGACAGACCCTGATTCTCCCAGGGGTCACACCAATGTGTGGAGGACAAGAGTGTATAGAGATTGGGGATTGTCTTGGGAGCACGGGCCCACTGGTGCCCAGGTAGCTGGATAATCAATTAATTATTCTATCTCCTTGTCTGAATTGTATGATAAGAATGTATCAGAAGAGATTTAAAGAAAAATAGAGCCATTGAATGCCTTTTCTCATTCTTATGCTCGTGTATGGGGGGAAGTTTCAATTCTTATTTCTATCTATACATTTGAAGAATCTATGAATTAATTGTTGACTTTATCTGTGTGTAGCTTTGCAGAATATAACAGGTTCAGATTTCTGAGCCCCCAACAACTTTTCTTAGTTGGATAATCACCATCTGTGTTAAAAAAGGGTTAGCGTAGTAAGGACTTGAGAAGCACTAAATTCAGGGGAAAATGAATAATGAATCTTTATTTGATGACTTCTATTGTGGCTAAAAATTTAGCAAAAATAGTTATTGGCATGGAAAGGGAGAAAGCAGTTAACGTAGTGTTTGGAGATATAACAAACAATAAAAGGTGAAAACTGATGTATCACAGCCCTTAAAACAAGTTTCATTTCTATTTCATCCATATTTGCACTGTGGTTTCACTTTTTTCTTTTTAAGAGGTTTTTTTCTCATTGAGAACATGTCGCAGTGTTCTTTGGATTCCTAACCCACTGTCGAATTCAGATGACAACACGTTTACAGTTCCTGGCATCCCGATCCCCCACTGTCAGGACGGTAAACGATACCACTTTTCAACAAAGCAGTGATCCAGGGAGAGGATTAGAGGCATGAATTTTAACTGACAAAGAATGAATTTGAAGGGAACACCATGTTTTGTCTGTGACAATGTGCCGGGAACACTGGTGCTGGCAGGATTAGAGGTATGGCTGCTGGTCTTATTTGCCATTGCAAGTGGAAATCACCAAATAGCTCATCAGCTACATTTAAACACCTAATAGGATTAATAGCAAAGGGTGGGTGAGTTTCTTGCCTCTCTTGGCTTCTACCGTAGTATCACAGCTTGATTCTACTCTTTGAAACAGTTGAATAAATGTTATGGGGGAGGCAGCAAAGAATAATTAACACAGAGGTTTTTTATCATCTAAATGGAATATGTTGTGGCGATGAATTACTAAGGATGGCGTGGTATGTGTTGGGTTTAAGCATGGAACTTGTGTCCGATTGTGAATAGCGGTCTCTCCTATAATTTACTTTTGGCAAGTATTAAATAGTTCTTGAAGAATTTGATGAAATTAAGTGTGTGTGTGTGTATCTGAATAAATACCGTAAATATTTTGGGGTTGATATTTAATTTGGCCCTTTATAGAATCTCTATCCCAAGAAGAAGAATCTGCTGCTGCCAAAGATTGCACTGGTATCCTCAGTCCAGAAGCTGCAAGTCAGGCTGATAAGTGAGAAGACACGGGCTTTACGTGGGAAATGGTGCTATTTGAGGCCTGTTTGTAAGTAGAGGATAAAAAACAACCAAGTGTGCACCAGAATTGAGAGGCTCTTTAGGGTGTTAGCTTTATTCAGCTCCCTTTATTTCAACTGAAGAAATTCTATGTCATTATTTTAAGGACACACAATAACATGTTTTCTAAACTCATACATTCATTCAATGTTTATTAAATGATTTGTTGGTGATTCTTTTTGTAACCATTTGAATAGGAGAAGTAAGTCCACTCAGTGGAAAGGCCGTATTGGTCATATGGACTATTGAATGATGAGAATCAGGTGTTTATAATACTTCTGCATTATTTAATTATGGGATGTATGCCATCTCTTTAGAAATTCAGCTAAGAACAAAGAATCATAGTCTTCTATGTAATTTTTTTTGCCACAAATGGGAAATTTAGCAAATGCTACATTGTAGCCAAGAAGACCTTTTATGATTACCTGTAATATATGTCTAATTAAATCCTAGTCTAAGATCTCAGTTCAAATATCACTTCAGTTTCATATTTTCCTTCTTCCAGGAGTGAAATAGATCTTTCCATTATGATTTCTGTTCCTTCTCAGTTCATTCTGGCTGCTATAGAAAAAGACCACACACTGGTCATCTCTTAAACAGCAGGAACTCACTCTCACCATCCAGGAAGTGCAAAAACAAGGCACTTACACCCTTGTGTTTGTTCAGGGCCATTTTGATTCCATAGCTGGTGCTTCTCCTGTGCCTCTTGTGGTAACAGGAGACAAGGAAATTCTCCAGGTCTCTGTTAAAAGGGGAGTAACATCGTCCACCAGTAGCATTACCATTGTTTTTCTCTTGATTTACTATACCTTGATTATTTTTTAAAAAAATAATCTAAAAATATTGTTTCTATATAGATACTGTGTTCATAAAATCAAGAACTACACAAACAATCAAAAACAACTCTTTTAAAGACTCCATGTAGGCACCTTTACAGAGAAAGCAAACAGAAAAAGATGATAAAATAATACCCGTGAAAACACCCATTGTCAGTTGAAGACTTAAGTCTATTTGCTCAAGATCCCTGCAGGTGCATAGGGTGGGGTCAGTCCCTGTGGCCAGTCTCCTCACTAGTCTCCTAGAGGTATTAAGACTTGACCAGAACATGTTATCAGCTCACTCTCTTTGGAACTCGTGAGTTCACCTTTGAACCAGTGACAATTTAATATTTTAAACAAAATACTCTCTAGAAGTAGCCTGAGCTTTTAATCCTGAGACTACCTTTTTCTTATTCTGGCCTTGAAGCTATTCACATGAGTCCTGTTCATATTAAATAAGAGCTTATCTATTCTTCCTTATTCTTAAAAAAATACTTTCAAATATTTTCTGAAAAGAACTAAAGAATTGTGGGTCAGATCACTGCCACTCCATATTATAAACAAGTGTCAGATTTCATAGCAGTACAGTAAACAGGTTGCGTACGAATAGTGGCCAGATGCAAACCACAATTATTTCAAAGACAAAAAGCAGAGCTACTTTAGGAAGCATAATTCAAACCAATTCCTCTTCTGGGATTAGAAGAGTAAACCCAGAAATGAAAAACAAACATTTAGAAAGTCCTATCTTAGTTCACAAACTTACGAAGTGATTGTCATGACCACTTACCACTATTTGGTCTGGGGCAGGTGGTTATCTTTGTTAACTCCCCAGAATTTCTGTTTGGTTATCAATGTCTTTTGAATTAGATAGTTCACTTCGTAAATCTTTCTGACTCTCATGTTCTGAATGCTGAGGAAACCCTAGTTTTTTCATTGTCCCTGATTATCTGTGTGAGTTTATTCATGTGTTTTGTGTAAACATGTGAATCTTCAGACTCTTACCATTAAAATATTTTTAAATCTTTCTGATAGGAACTCACTCTCTTAAAGTCATCAAAGTATTGTGAAGTCAAACCTCGATTTTCCCTAGACAGTATCATTTATTCCAATTGTCCTGGTGTGATTTTTCTTTGTAGGGACAGAGCCTTACTCTGTCACCCTGGGTAGAGTCCCATGGTATCATCGTAGCTCACAGCAACCTCAAACTCTTGGGCTCAAGTGATCATCTTGCCTCAGCCTCCCAAGTAGCTGGGACTATAGGCACCTACTACACACCTGGCTAATTTTTTCTATTTTTAGTAGAGACAGGATCTCACTCTTGTTCAGGCCTATCTTGAACCCCTGAGCTCAAGCAGTCCACCCACCTCGGCCTGCCAGAGTGCTGGGATTACAGGGATCAGCCATCACTCCTGGTCTGTCCTGGAGTGAGTAATGAGAGCATCTCACTTCACTTTTGAAAGTGTGCCCATTTGAAAACAAATTGTATGGTTCTAGGAAATCACTAATGAGCTAGGCTCTTCTGGAAGTTTCTTATTTGTTAAGAAATCAAGGTAATCTTGGAGTCTCCAGGTTAGCAGACAGATATTCTGAGCCACATGTATAATCTAATTATATACCAGACATTTTAAACTCCTTTTCAGCTTTATGAAATTCCTTTTTATAAATGAGGAATAATACTCAAAAACTTATATTATGCAAAAGTCAAACAGATGGTTTTGACACTCAGATAAATCTTGAACTAAAATCCCTTAATTTTTAATTATTTTCATTATAGCTCGAACATTTAACAAACTTGGAGAGTTTCCCTTCTTTCCCAGCATGAACATCATGCTTGTTGGTTCTGTAGTATAATATTTGCACAATAAATATCATTTTGAGGAAAATAATGGTAGTCTACCTACGAAAGATTACTGAGCTCAGTATTTCTCTGTTTGGTCTAACTCTAGAGCAGTGATTTCCAACCAGTGGGCTACGAGAGGATCTTAGTTGTGTAGTGAAAATTTCTAAAGAACATTAATTTTATTATTTTTTAAAGATATTCAAAGTACAGTAAATCTATTCTCTTTTTTACTGTTTTTTTTTTAAATATAGAACAACAGAATTTAAGTGTGCTGCAGAAGCTTAACTATAGGTTCAAATGTGCCCTGAGATTAAAAAAAAGTTAAAAAACCACTGATGTAGCATTGCTTTGGCAATGGAAGAGTAGGAAAAACAGACAAGTCTTGGTTCTCATGGAGCTTGAATTCCTCAGAAAGAGGAAGCCTAAAATGAGTGAGTAAGTGGCTGATAGGTGAAGATTTCTTAAAACTGGCAACACTCTAAAAAAGATCCTCCTGGCTTACATCTTACAGCAAATACAATGCGTTCTTTTTAGGAAGAAGAAAAAAAGTAGTCAGAAAATGAATGTGATAAGGAGAAAGGAATAAACATATTTTGCTACCATTTTACTTCTGTGATTTAGGGGTATGATGTGGTAATTAACAAAAGATGCTTCTCTCTCACAAGCTAAGTGCCTTGTAAGATATTGACAGTCAGAGCAGCCATACGGCTGAGATGCAAAGCTTACTAGTTTTTACTATTTTTTCTAGTTTCAAAATTTTTTTCTTATAGAAATCTTTAAAAGTAAGTTTTATATAAAGAAAAATGAATAAATGAGAGAGTGGATAGAACTGATTTCTCATCAAACTTTTTCTCCTTCTTTTTCTAATTGATACTGGATTCTTCACTCTCAGAGGCGTACCCTACGCTAGCTCTTGCTGGGCATTGGCGTCTCTCCCCACCAGGCCAGGACCCTCCCGGGGGTTTCATACTCAACTGCACATTGGGGTCAATTTATTTCACAGTTGCTCCTGTCACATGTATTTGAGAGAAAGTGAGATGTTTATTGAGTGGCTTAATGGTTATGTTCAGCAAATTTGTTTGCCAGCATGCTATTTTCCTCCCATACTTCCATCAGGAGGCCCCTTAAAAATTTGAGGAATACTGTCTTCATTTTTATCTTTAAAATGTGCTTAGACCAGATTCTAGACTTTTTTTCCTATCACCTTAGGGGTTACTTTCTTATTTTGATCTTTCCCTATTCTAGATGAGGAGGTGGTTATCATTTGTGAATGTAACTGATTCAATGTTCTCCGAGCTATCTTATGTTTGGACTGATTATATTTCTGCTGCAAGCTCCTGAATAATAAACAGAATAAAATTTTACAGCAAGTCTGGACTTCTATGCTTTGTTATATTACTGTCTTATCTACCGGTAATTCATCAGTAAGATTTGTAAAAGATGGGAATTTTCTCAGCAATGCAGCATGTGGAATGTTTCCATAGGTACCTAAAATCCAAACAGATGTGCTCAGCTCTATTGTGAAGACGAAATAGAAAGCTTGCCCAGTGCGGAATGGAGGGTCTTTCATGCTCCTGGTCGTTTCAGGACAGAAACTGACTTCACTATTTTCAGGGCCCCTGAGTAATTGGCATACCCATAAAAACAGTGCATGTTTTCTCAGATCTGACTGAACACAAGAAAAGGAGACTTTGTGAGGAGGATGGGTCCTCGGGTGAACAGGAAAGGTAGGGAGTGATGAGAAAGTGAAATGAGGACCTAAGATTTTAGAGAAAAGGTCGCCCCACACGGCCTGGATGATGCCCACAATAGGAACAGACATGACATTCCTAAAGTTCATTTGCAGATGATGTAAGGAGAAGGTTTGATGAAAAGAATCACTTTGAACACACATGAGGTGAATTTAATGTTTGTTTGTTGCTCTAATTCAAGCTCCAACCTTCTCATGACAGCACACAAAACCATGCCTAAATGATAACAAATGCTGCTCAGCAAGACAGCGGCACAGGTTGACAGGAACACAGCTGGGACACACTTATGCACCAAGGTCACAAGACCTTCTGAGTAGTTTATACAGTGCTGCCACCTAAGCGCACATGGTGGTGAGTTTGGGATGGTACCAACAGCCCACAGGTGTGCAGAGTTTACTATGCAACCCTCTTGTCAGGGTGGTACCAACAGCCACAGGTGGACAGAGTTTACTATGCAACTCTCTTGTTAGGGTGGTACCAACAGCCCACAGGTGTGCAGAGTTTACTATGCAACTCTCTTGTCAGGGT
>NW_003852525.1:513021-526838 GCF_000181295.1 Otolemur garnettii
TGGTACCAACAGCCCACAGGTGGACAGAGTTTACTATGCAACCCTCTTGTCAGGGTGGAACCAACAGCAGAGAGATGTACAGAGTTGACTATGCAACCCTCTTGTCAGGATGGTACCAACAGCCACAGGTGGACAGAGTTTACTATGCAACCCTCTTGTCAGGGTGGAACCAACAGCAGACAGGTGTATAGAGTTTACTATGTAACTCTCCTGTCAGGGTGGTACCAAAGGCAGACAGGTGTACAGAGTTTACTATGTAACCCTCACGGTAACCCCACTGGCAGGACTGCTGTTGTCTACATTTTTTTTCAAAGCGGAAGTAGAAGAGAGATAAATGTGTCCACAGTGTTGCACAACTACTGGGAGTGACTTTAGAGTGTTTGCTTCCAATTATCATATTCAATATATTATTAAATATGCCCTGGTTGTTTTAGGTTTTAAAGAGAAGTTTGTCTCTCTCTTTAATCAGTCTCCCACCCCCACTCTCTCTCTCTCTCGTTTCTCATTAGCATTTGCTTGTCATATTTAATATATATCAAGTAGATTTGAAATGGGAACAATAGTTCTTTCTGGTCAATTGTGGGATTTGGCACTCCAGCTGCCCGCATTTCTGTGGTTTTGCTAGAGGAACCTCTCTCCCCTATAAAATCCTGCATTGTTCCAGGGTACTCTGGGGGGCAGTCCATCTGCTTCTGCTGGTTTACCACATAACAAGCTCTGCTCAGGAACCTTAAATGACATAAATCTGGGACTACGGATCCATGGTTGTCAGTGCCATATAACACAGAGCCTGTTCTGTAATTATGCATGATAAACATCCTGATTTCAATACAGCCATCCGCTGAGGTGGTCTGCTTGCCACACATAATACCGGCTTGCTGGCTTAACTAGGCCATACACAGCTTTCTAATGTGCTATTTCCTGAACAGAGAGACTTTTTATCTCTTTCAAGATTCTTCACGTGATGGTGCCTTGAATACTGAAGGCACCATTTACATTCAGTTAAAACGGGAGGCCTAAACATCTCCAAACTAATTCACTTCAAATAAGTTTGCTTTCTAAAAAATAAAATAATAATAATAAGTTTGCTTTCTTTTTAGTGGTCCATGAAGAACTAATATTTTTAGGTTATACAGATATATTATAGACATATCAAGATTATACTTCTATAAATTTTTAATTCTAGCTTTCCTTGGAGAAATCCTTTCCCTCATGTTTTAGTAAGCAATAATGTTTATCAGCATATACTAAAATCAGACATCACATAAGCAAACAAAATTAATCCTCATCCAATAAAATGAAATATAATTTTGCTTATTCTTACCAGAAAAACAAAACTACAGGTGGTCGATCCAATAAACTACTCACTGTGAATATTTTACAAATTAAAAAAATTTTCCTTAAAATATTTTGGATAAAATTGATGTCATAATGTTCCGTGTTTACACGGTAGTATGAAATTTATGAAACAGGAATAAAATGCTTCTTCTTTATGTTAATATTTAAGAATATGTTAAATCCAAGAAAGTGATCAATATGTATCATTTAAGAATATTTGGAGGTTGGGAGAGCTGGTTCACTCCTTGTTATCCTAGCACTCTGGGATCCACAGGTGGATTGCTTGAGCTGAAGAGTTCAAGACCAATTTGAGCAAAAGTGAGATCCTATCTCTAAAAATAGAAAATCTCACCAGATGGTGGCAGCGGGCTCCTGAGGTCTCAGCTACTAGGGAAGCTAAGGCAGGATGATCTCGTAAGCCCGAGAGTTTGAGGTTGCTGTAAGCTATGATGCCACAGCACTCTACCCAGGGTGACAGAGTGAGACTCTCAGAAAAAATTATAATAATATTTGGTAAACCAGAAATACATGGCCTTTATGATATTGCATTGTCTGGCCATAATAGTTAGCACACATGGATTTTTAATAAAAGTTACCAGAAAATCTTATAAGGTTGAACAATATATTCAGATTTAAAGGAAATGGACAATAGATGTTTCTGGGAAAACTGAAAACTTGAACAAAGTCTATGTAAGGAGATTTCAGCAAATACCACTCGCATAATCTTGCCTTTCTTCTTCAAGTTCTCTCTAAGATCCAGGAAGAAATTACATTTGCATGTGTGAGGAACCTGTTTCCCTCAGAAGAAGCTGCAGAATTTACATTCTGACTTTCTCTTCCTTTGCCAAGAAAGACTCATCACCTCTACTTGTGGTCTGTGTGAATGAAGTCTCTAACACCAAAACAAAGCAAAGAAAGATAAACATTGTAATATAACTGTGGGTTCTTGACATAATATTTATATGACCTTGTCTCCCTGTTCTACCCCTAAAAATGTTTCTTTACAAATTTGCCTTAGATATGTCTGTTGCGTTACTTATTTAAGATATATCTATTTACCCACCTACCTAACCAGCTTTCACCACGTCCAGACTGATATGTTTCAAATAACTTTACTATTTTTACTTTTTCACATGATTGAAGTTCTAACAGCTATTCTATAAACTGGTGGGAAAAAAGTAGAATTATTAGTGGATTTAACAATTTACACTGGGTTTTTCCTCTGTAGTTTTTGTTTTAAGACATTTCTGACCATACAATCTTTCTTATCTATTTTTTTTATTCCCTCATCTTTTAAACAGACGTTGAACATATATCACACACGCTTCTGTCCAATTGCTCCATATAGAGATACCATATGATCTATCATTGTCAAATCCTGCTTACTTCTCCTGGGAGATTTTAGGTTGATTGAAATTCATTGTGGGGCAAGATGAAGCGACTGACAGTGAGATTATCTGCAGGTATCTGCAGGTGAAGGATGAAAATCAAACACCATTGAATCCCTGCCATCACAAAATTGGCCTCTGGCCACAAATCTATAAATGTGCTCTGTCTATATGCATAAAACAGGATATCTATTGGCTAACCAGGGGAAAATAATCCTAGAATAATTTGTGTATTTATTACAAAATTATGTTTTAAGGATTCTACTTTATATACACAGTAAATGTTAATCTGCATTACGTAAAGTCATTAATTAAAATAATGATTGTGGTAGAAGGTGATGTCTCACCAGAAGCACCAGCTGCCTGATTGTCTCAGAAAACAAGAAAAATTTTAAATGAAAAATAAAAATAAATCAAATAAACAATCCAAATTGGGTGTGATTCTGAGGAAAAAGTGCCAGAATCTACCAGAGATTCCACTGTAAGAAGTGGAAGAAGTCTCAGAACAGAACAAGCAGCCGCGCAGGACAGAGACCAACCCTCCCCCCGCCCCCGCCCCAGGAGGACGGCGCTCAGCAGAAACGGTGGGTGGGGGGTTTGCTACTCCCTGCCTTACATCTCTGTAGGTCAGCAGCCTCCTGAGCTGCTGGGAGCTTCTCTACCCTCATGAGCCCCAAACCTGGTGTCACCATAGAGCTGGGAGCTTCCAGAGGGCAAAGCAGCAGGTGGCCAGCTGCCTTTGGGTCACTTCCCATCACCCGTCTCAGCCATGAGCTCCTGTCACCATCAGGTCTTCCTAGTGACTTCAGCTCATCTGAGCTCCTCCCTGCTGGCAGCCTGGAGGATGACTACAGAGCAGACGAGGGAGAAGAGGAGCAGAACCTGCTGGCGGCAGCTGACTATGAATCTCAGAGGGCCCCTCATAGAAAAGCAGACTTCTCAGCTGGGTTGGGCCATGTCAGCACCTCCTTGGGACTTTCTCCAGAAACCTGGGAGTGGACCTTTGCCCCTGTTCAAACAGCTACCTTACCCTTCTGTGGAGCATGAGGTCACTCTTTTATACATAAATTTTGAGAAACTAAGTCAACTGGTCCTTGGTAGTCTTTCTAGTACCATCCATCCACAGTCATCTCGTCTCCTGACTCCCACTTTAAATAATGATAGCAATAATGATGGGCCACTTTAACCTTTGTTTCTTCTCCAAGGTCACCTGGTGTTTAACCTTGACACTCGGTACAGGTCTATTTTATTTAGGTGGAGGTCCTACATACCCATGTCCCAGTTCTCCTTGGATATCATTTGCTAATCTCTAGTAAGTGATTATCATGTTTAGAAGATCTACTGCTATCTCTTTAAATTTTTAAAATCTTCTCTGTATATTCCCCCCACATTGGTTGAGGGCCCAATTCAATTTTTTCCCTATTTTAAGACAATTTAATCACCCACATTTTTCCCTCTAACTCAAAGTACCCTATAATTATTAAGAGCCATTCACCCCTTACTCATCTCTATGTAAGTTTTTTATATATGGCAAGAAAGTATATTTTATCTTTATTGTGAAAAAGAACAAGAGATTTTTTTTTTTTGGTCACCCATTTCAAGAATCCTCCATCTTATAACATTGGTGGTCCCTGTATTTTGAGATTATTTTTAGACTTACATACTACAGAACTAAATCTCACAGTTGAGATGTCCTAAAAGATGGCACAGACTGACAGGTGATTTTGTTTTGAAGTGTAACACTTGGAGAGAGATGGATGTTGAGAATAACACCCCATGGAGGGTGAAACTTATCTTTTCAGAAATTGAGCTTTAGCTTGCGAGATGATATTACAAAAAACATAGGGCTTTATCTTGGGCCAGGTCCAGAGCAGAACAGATGATGTTGTAAGTGAATGTCTCAGACACTGAACAGTGAGACCTGTAACCTTTACAGTTCTGTTTAGATTGGACTGAATTCTAAGCACCTCATAAAGACGGTGTTGTTTGGGACTTACAAGACCACAAAATTATAAACATTGTATTAATGAGTGGGGAAACAATATTATTAATACAACGATTTTTCCAATGCAGCCAGTCATTCCTCCTTGAGCTAAATCATTATCTCTTGAAGGCACCAGCTGTGTGGGTTCCAGATTAACTGAAGTCAAAAAAGGCCGTAGGCTGGACACCACACTCCACAGTCTACAGTTCAACAATGTATAGCTAATTACTAATCAACACTATCTCCGAAAACTAATGAAAAATTCTGTCAGCTGTATCAACCCACTGCTTCTTTCTTTTCTCCTTTAAAAGGCTGCTTACGAGGAAGCCAGCCGAGCTTGCATCCCAGCTTACTGGAGTCTGCAGTCTTCCAGGCAGCCATCCTCACCTTGGCTCCAGGAAACTCTTTAAATTATTGATACATTGAGAGCCTCAGCCTCTTCCTTGTCTGTCAACACTAGGAATGCTAGTAATTTTAAGTTTCTTGAATTTGGTTATTGGTCATAAGGGGTTACCTATCATGAAAATTTATCTAAACAGACTATTGTGATTTATATGCTTTTGAGTTGGAATACTATATTTGAAATAAAATTTACTAAATAAACAAAAACATTTGTAATCGCTATCTCCAAAGATACTGTTTCCAAACATTTTGTAGCCTATTCTTAAGTTTCCTATAATAAAATATTTTTAAAAAAAACAAAGATGGTATGATACTCTATACAATGTATCAGGAAAACTCATGTCTCAAAGCAAACTACTGCAAAAAATTGTCCAAATAACTATTACCTCCAAAATTATTGAATATCTCTAAAATAAAACACAATTTGTATGTAAATGTACAGTTTCTAGACAGAGTAAAACAGAATGTATAATGCTGTACTTTAGAAATATGCCATGGTTTGGCTTTCATTTTTAAAAATGGTTATGGTAAGGTGAAAATTATCTGAGTTAAATTTTGCACATATCCATGTCTTTAATTTATTGATTATTTAGATTGAATTCCTAAAAATGGTATTGATGAATGAACACCATCAAATTCTGATACTCAAGTATCAGCTGGTACCAATTTTAACAGTGGCCAGAAATAGATGCAAATGTATTTACTTCCCTATAAAGTGAGTGTTCTATATTACCTGCGTACCAGCTTTGCTAATATGAAATGTAAAAATAGCATAACAATTCCATTGAATTCTCGTCTTGCTGTGGAAAACCAATTTTGCTTTGTTCCTGGTAATCTTTACATGCAGAGGTTTTACGGTTCCTGTCACGTCTATAGTGACTTTCTGTGAAGGCCTGTGTCACGCTTGCCATAGTCAGAGAGATCCTCTGCTTAAATGCAGAAAATTGTTCAATGGTAGAATTATCCTGTGTAAGAAATGGATGTAGTTCTTCTCCTTTATATTATTTAAAACAAACGTGAGATTAATTTTGTCTTGTCTTCTCAACAACAACAAACATTTTTATTACAGTCACATATACACAATAACCATGGGAAAATTAATTTATTTTTATTTTATATCTTTCCCTTACAGATACAGCAAATTACTCCAAATTACTCCATTTATCCAAGACTTCTATTATGTTATTCAATAAAGATCTCTAGTTTAAGCAATGTTACATTTTAGTTTTAGTAATAAAAGCATGGAACTGAATGCTTTTATTTTAGATGTTTTATATATTTGTGAAAACCATTTTATAAATACAAATTAATTTTGTCATTTTTAAGTAGCAGTAATTACATTATATATACATGTAAACTATTTTGTTATTTATGTATTTTGGGCTTTAGTTTAGAATCTTACCACTTAGAAGGGTATTTTCAGTTGATCATTTGGGATTGTTTAGATTTAAAAAGTTAAATTTTTTGATCATTTTCTGAAAATTCAAAGATAGAAAAATAAACACCTGTTACCTAAGTGCCGTTTTAAATAGATACGGGAGTGAATTTTAATAACCAATGGTATTTTATATTTCTTTCTTCAAATCTTTTAGTAGTTTTTAGACATATATCCTTCAGGTTCTATCAAAATCAACTTCCTTGCCCTAAGCTTATATGCATATTTACAAACATTTTTATTTGTTAATTTATGTATCCTTTTTTTCCCTGAAAATTTTATTGTTGAGGATTCCCTGAGGGACCCCACCCCTTCGCTCCTTCCCTCTCTCTGCTCATACATTTATGTACCCTTTTACATGGAACTTTAAAAATCTATGTGGAATATATTTTGTGACATAAATGGGCTAAGATTTGGGGGGGTCTTGATTTAATTTTTAATTTTAATTAATTGAAAATTTTTTCTTCTAATTTATAACACTAATTATTTTGGGGGGGGGCTGATTTTTCTGTATTTTTTTTTATTACTTTCCATTAATTTTTCTGACTAATTTGAACCAGTTCCACACTATTTCATTACTATGGATGTTCATAGTGGATTTTGGGTTTTTTTTTTTTTTAATTTCTATGATTTTATTTAACTGAATAGTCCTTACAACAGAAGTGCTTTGCTCATCAAGGGTATGTTTTATCTACTACCAGGTCAGATCTTTTTTTTTTTTTTTTGGGCAGGGGGAGGTTTTAAGATAATCTAAGTATGCTGTGAAACTTTAACTAGAGGTTCAAGTGTGCTGTAAGATAAAAAAACATTGAAAAGCCCTGAGTTAAAGAGTTGGAACTATTCTCCCTGAGAGGGGCTTCATCAACTCCTTGGAACCTTTTTTCTATAAAGTATTTCTTTCTGGAAAAGTTTCACCTTTTCTCCTGTGCATTTTTGCCCCTCTTTCTGTTTCATTTTGGGTTGCTTTTGATTTAAGTTAAAACTTGGTCTTTCTCTCAATGTTTAAAACCAAAGGAAATGCAAAAGTGAATCATATGACTATTGACAGATCCTTTTATCAAACTATCCGAGGCTGGAAGTCAGAACAAGGCCCATATAGTCATCTCAGCCATCCCGGCAGGGTGAGGGTCGCTTCCTCTGAACATCACTGTGTCCTGCACAACCTCACAAAAACACGACTGAGACCACATCAGTCCCTTTCCATGTCCTAGAATTGTCGTACAACAACTGTGGAATCTAACACAAGTGTGTGTGTTCCTCTGACAGCTGTGGGTAAATTAGTTTTAATTTTCTTTGAAACATTACAGTGGAACAACACAACTGATGCAAACTCTTGTCACTGGGGTCAAGTTGGAGGACAGGGACAAAGTTATCAAACAAGGAGACGTCCAGAAACTAGATTTACACTCCACCTGATATGACACAAGATCACTTTACTTTCTTTTTGGTTCTTCCTTGCCAACCTGTCTTTGAAATCAAATCTCTTCTTAATTGAAACTTTCTGGGAGAATTGATCAGGAACAGATTACTATGATGTCCTATGAATTTGGGCTTCATTTTTAAGTGGACCTACACATGGCTGTTTTTATATTTTCATAATACCATCTGAATGGTATTTAGAAAGGATTCTTTTAAGCATAGCAGGTCAGACAATTAAGCTCATGAACTCATGCTAGAAAAAGTGCTACACATCTCATTGCTGAATACTGCTGAGGTCACCTTCCACCTGCTCCCCTGGGGAAGCTGTGTGCTGATGCCGGCACCCAGGTCACCCTTCAGAGCAGTTTTGGAACTGTTTTTGTGAAATGGCTATCAGAGCTCTTATCATAGTTTGAACACTAAGAACTTCCATTGAAATTTAGTCTTAAGTATTTATGGCTGTATTAAGCAGGGCTCTCAGGAAGAGAGGAAGTACAGGCTAGGCAGGTGGATCGATAATTACACTGGGAAGACTTCTCAGGGAATCCCTCACATGACTGTGGAGGCTGCATATTTTTACAATAGGCCACTTGCCAGCTGGAAACCAGGGGAGCCAATAGCATGACTCAGCCCAGTCTGAAGGCTTCTGAGCCCGGAAACTCAGTGCTGTGACTGTCAGTTCCAGGTCAAAGGCCACAGAACAGAGAAGCTGTTGGAAGGCAGAGTCCAAAATATAGAGAAAGTGGAGTCAGGATACACAAGGGCAGTGGCGTCCTGTTTCCAGAAGAGAGAATGCAGCATTCATACTTCTGCTTTTACTTCTAACCAGCTCCCCCTCTACTCTTACATGTCGATCCTCTCTGAGGGCAAATCTTCCCCTCTCCGTCCACTCACACACCCATCTGCTCCAGAAACAGCCAGGAGGCACGCCCAGAAATCAGGCCTTTCCAGCTATCTATCTCATGATCCAGACAAGTTAACACTAGATTAACCATCTCAGTGGTTTTCATATTATTACTAAAAATAAAGGTCACTGAGTGGAGGTGAAAATGACGTGTCCTCAGTCGGAAAGTCCCCCCAACACGCACTTCACTGCTACAATTAAGGTCTTAGCAGAACTTGCTTTTTATCAACTTTTCTTTTTCAAATTTGGAAGTCACCTTTTCTATTTCTGCCAATAAAATTGCATATCTGCATTTCCAACATGATGATTTCCAAATGTTTGACAATTTCTGGGACGTTCAGAACTTCATAAATTTTAAGTAAATTTAGATATTATCCAACAGAGCTGACAGCTCCTTCAATTTCTGATGCAACCATTTGTAAGTAAAGAGCAAAAAATAACATCTTAGGTTGGAAGAATCACGAGACCTGGCGCATTGCTGCTTGGAAGCACAGCAGGGACTCCCTGTGAGCCAGTCTCAGCTCATCAGCATTGCCGTGATCGCAAGCTTCACTTTGCTTTATGAGCTATCTAGAGCCAGATGCTATAACATTGCTGTGAGGGATTACCTACTAAGGGCTTGCACAGCCCATGCCAGGAGCAACACAGAGGTCCTTTCATAGCAATGCCCACGTAATAAGAATTCTGCACAGCAGAGTTTGGGAATGTAGGAAGTGCTGTGTAAATTATGTCCTAAGGAAGCATTTGCACCAAACTAACATTCACTCTGACTAATATTCATTCTACCACACAGTTCCCTAGAAATCTCATTCAGCATTGCCACACATGTTTGCAATAATAGGCCAATGTTCTCAGCACCAATAGCACAGAAATCTATTTCGGCAAGGCAGGAGGTGGCATCGTGTGTGTGGGTGCTCTGTTCTCAGCAGTTTACCTCATTTGTAAATAGGACCAGTGGCCAAGAAGCCTGGTTTGCAAATTCTCTCACCTCATTTAGAAACATTCGGTTCATTCCAACAGTCTGCTGGTGTACAGAAAGAAAAACAACATTATAGAGCATCCTGCCACTTCCTCTGGACAGCCACCTTCCATATTTTACTCCATTTTCCACTCATTTTTTTTTCAGAGTTGAACCAGAACTACCACTTGTTAGGAGATTGGAACTTACGTGGAAACAAATAATAAAACTTTAACGAAAATAGAGATTTCTTTGGGAAAATATTGGGAAGATTTGACTAATATATCAACAAATTATTATCATTATTTTTAAACATCAGACTCATCTCATAAAACCAAATATCAAATAAATAACCATGTTTTTGTTTAATACAAACATCACCTGAACATTTTATGTTAGCAGTCTGTGATTATCATGCCCTTATTACTTCTGTGTAATAGAATAAAAAGTAAACGTCTTTTTAGTGTTTTATTTTATAATTTATATTTGGCTAGAATTTAGTGGCAATTTGAAATAGAACCCCACTTTGTACATTTATTTTAATTGAGATAGGTACTTTTACCTAAGGTAGAAAGTCAGTGAAAAATGTTACTTTCCTTTGATTCTTACTAACCCTAAACAACCCACTATAATACAAGCTGACTTCAAAATCCAATTCTGAACTCATTTAAAAAAATGAATAATAAGTCACTTACAATAGAATTGTAAGGAATTAGAGGTTTTATGAAAAGATTTATTTAGATGGGAAAATTATAGTTTCATATTAGCACATCTGCACCTTACAGTCAAATGGATGAGTGCATTATAATTTCAATGAATTATGCAAAATGCTAATTAAAAAGTGGAATTCACTAATCATATCTGAGGGTCATAACTGGGAATGAATCTGCGTAAGGACAAACAATTCCATGAAGTGCATTTTCATCGTGTAGTTTCTAAAGCTTTTTAGAAATGCATACAAGAAAAACAATTTTGTTTCTAATGCAGATGCTAATTGATTTTGCTGTGCTCAATCTATCAGAAATTATTGATTACTCCCTTATAAGTTATGGCTACATGCTGTAGCTATTTCAGGAAATTGTACATTATAAATATACACAATTACAACAAATGTAAGCTTTGTGTTTTAAATTAAAACCTGGTTAAACAGTGGAAAATGTGTGTATAATTTTCTATACCTAACATTTAATTTTCAAGCATAAAGCATCTGCACAAAATATTTTTATGTATTTTACATTTATGATGTTTTCAATTCTTAATCTTTTAAAAAATAATTTCAAAAAATTGTTCGTCATATTTGCTTCTAATGACTTTTGAGAATATCTGGGTATTTTAAAACACAGTACTATGATTTCTGAGATAGTTATGTTAATGATATATGGATTCATGATTAAAAAATAAACAGATCAATGGATTAAAAACAAAATTTAGCACAATTGCATTTTGAAAATAACATAGGGGCTTCAATGTTTTTTCCAAACTTTAATTTAATATTTAGCATAAAGAACTACATTTCTCTGTAGTCTCAATAATGCAATTTTGGTTGTCAAAGAAAAGCTGTAAAAAAAAAAGCTGTAAGTCAGCCTTCCTCTGTCTACAAAAAGCTGTGGTGTTCTTGGACCTGATACAACCCTATATTCTTGTAAATAGCCTCTATACAAATGGAGATATCAAACAAAAGCATCCTCACTCAAAAAGGGGTTGGTGATAAAAACAGAATGAAAATATACTGCCAGTGGCTTCTCCAGGACCCTCAGCCAATGTACCTTCTATAAGAAAACATGCACAGAGAAGGTAAATTAAATCCATGTCACTGGAATTATTAAGTCCAAATCTGTTATGGAACCTTGAAGCTGCTCATTAAGTATCTGAAATTTATTGTTGATTTTGAGATGCCTTTAGCAGTCAATGTACAATTACTTCTAGTGAAGTCTAACTTTCAGAATTACTTGGATAATGCCTCTTTTGATTATTAAATTTAAGCACTTATTCCCTGTCATTCTATACGAGGTTTAATGTTCCAAGACAGGTAGTGTAAAGACACAAAAACCTCTGTGTTGCAAGGACAAGGTAGATCCTGGCAGACGTTTTTAAGGCCACTCTTGGCCACTGGGGCTGTAATTGGCTCTAATTAGCTCTCTCACCCAGCTGTAACATCCCTAACCTGCAGCTGGGTGGCATGCAGGAGAGTGGAAAAACCTCTCCTATTGAGCGTTTGGAAATATCAGCTAAATTCCTGCCAATATGATCATTATAAATGAGCTGCAAACCCATTAGCTCTGATAGGAAATGGGTTGCGGGGAGTGAGATTTAATCCATCCTCACCCTACAATAATAGTAATCAATGTCCAATGAAAACACAGTCCAGTGTGTGAACTGGGCCTGTTAGGTAAAGGCTGTATTTAAAACCAGACACTGGACGGGCTGGGTGGGAATTCAACATTCTGTTTATTCAGCTCACTTTCTACTTTGTGTAACAGGCTTAAGAGTGTCTGAGTTTCTGCATAAAATGCTCTTTCACACATGCAGAACTTTCAGGATTATTCTGAAAACTTCAGGTGACGATGGTGGAATGATCACAACCGTATCACTTCCCGCCAGGGATAAGAAATGGTTTCTACCCATGTTCATCCAGATCCCAATGCAAAAATCGAGGAAAAATTTCTTCTCCAAAGTTTTTTTTGACTGATTTGAAAACATTTTCTTGATTTTTAAAATAGGAATAAGTAGTTAAAAAAAACAAAAAACACAGGGTGCATATCTTGAGGGAAGCAGGACACAGTTCAAAACAAAGCCCCGGAAACAGAAATGGAAGTGCATGTTGTTATTTTGTCAGATTATTATAGTAACTTCTAAAAACGATACTGTAATCCTTATGTATGAAAGAAGAAATTCATTAAAATGATCACAGTAATGTGAATATGCAACTAAAATTGGGATTGGGATTAAGTTCAGAAATCAAGAATGTGGCAAATAGAGTTTATTTGCGTTCATAGCTGAACAAATTATTCTGTTACCTGAGCTCGTTTCTCTGATCTGGAAGTTTCCGTGGCTTCTAGGTTAGAAGTTCCAAGATGGGCTTTGTGGCTTTTATAGCTCTTTAATGAGTTCTAAAACTGTGACCACCATAATACAAAGAAAAATAATCTAGTAAAAACATATAAAAATGCCCCATTCTTGGGCAGTGCCTGTGGCTCAAAGGAGTAGGGCGCTGGCCCCATACGCTGGAGGTGGCGGGTTCAAACCCAGCCCCGGCCAAAAACTGCAAAAAAGAAAAGAAAAGAAAACAATTGCCCCATTCTTTGATAAAAATTGAATCTCTTGTAGCAGCAAGTCTTTATTGAGTATTTACCAAAGTATTTGTGACTCAGCATTTGAAGGGCTCCTAGTTTGGGGGCACAGACCAAACACAGAAATCAAAAGCAGACTTTTATAGGACAGCACATTCTGAGGGCCAGACAGGAGAGGAGTGAGCAGCATTGAGGTTGTGTATGACCCATCAGAAAGTCTTCATGGAAAAGGTGTGATTACATTGGGCTCAAAGGAATGATGAAATTTAGACATAAATAAGAAAAGGTAAGAGTTGTCTCAATGAAGGTTGCTATAATATAAAAGATATTTTTGGGAAATAGTGTAGACCATTTTGCCTGTATCAAAGGATTGGCAGAAAGCTGAAATGATCATGTGGTCATCATCCGATTACATCTTTTCTACAAGAATTTGGGAGCTTCAATGAAATTGTTTTATCTGGTGAAAATAGGATTTGGAAGAAAGTCATAAAATACATTTAAAGTCTGATTTCTTCATACTAAGGAATGCTCCATCTCACAGCAGCAGAATCTATATTACTACAGCTCATGTGGAACACCCACCAAGGAAGAGCACAGTCAGTGGCATACAACACACCTTTAAACACACAGTCAGTGCCATACAACACACCTTTAAACACATAGTCAGTGCCATACAACACACCTTTAAACACACAGTCA
>NW_003852525.1:527040-560579 GCF_000181295.1 Otolemur garnettii
CATACAACACACCTTTAAACACACAGTCAGTGTCATACAACACACCTTTAAACACACAGTCAGTGCCATACAACACACCTTTAAACACACAGTCAATAGCATACAACACACCTTTAAACACACAGTCAGTACCATATAAAACACCTTTAAACACACAGTCAGTACCATATAACACATCTTTAAAAATGTACATGTCAAAACTATTCAGAGTAGAGTATAAACATCTTAACAGAGCCAATAAGTGAGGTAAAGGTTATGTTGACCAGTTTGATGTAAGAATTCCAAATTGTATATAAAATCAGCACATTGTATCCCATAAAAACATTAATGTAAACAGTTATAATTTCATAGAGATAAGATAAATAAAAATTTGCTAAAGCATAAGAGTAATGCCAAATATATTCTCAGATCACAATAGACTTGAGTAGAAATCAATAATAAAATTAGTTGCAAAATTCCCAAATACTTGTACATGACACTACAGAATAAGCTATGGATCAATGAAGGCTCAGGAAAGATTTAAAATATTTTATATTAAGTCAGAATAAAAATACAACTTCTGAAAGTGTGTGAGGTCCACTGAAAGCAAAGCGTGTATATTTAAAAGCACATACCAGAAAACAAGAAAGATACAACGTTGATGACATCGGCATCCGCCTTAGGCAGCTATATAAAAAGGAAAAAATAATTTTACTACAGTAGAAAAAACAGCTCAGTAAGAATAATGAACCTCAAGCCTGGTTAGCCAAGAAAAAAAGAAGATTCAAGCAGCCGGTTCCAGGAGGGAAACAGTGTCTGTCCTATGTATACCATGAACATTAAAAGGCTACTAGGCGGATACTATGATTAACTTCTTGTCCCTAAATTTGATAAGTTGAACAAAATGGACCAATTATTTAAAAGACACATTCTACCAAAAGTTACAAGGAGAAACAAAGAATAAACAGCCTTATATCTATTAAAAAATTTATCAGTAGGCTTAAACCTCCCCAAAAGAAAAGTCTTATCTAGATGGATTTATAAAATTTAAATAAGATATAATACTTTCTACACAATCTTTTCCAGAAAATAAGAGAAGGAAAACTTGCTAAATAATTTTATTTGGCAAGCATTACTCTGGCACCAAAAGGACGTAACATAATGAAAAAAGCAACTATAGGCAAGTATATCTAACTGATTTTAAAGCTTATGTTTGTACAAAACCTTTGTGAGAATGTTTAAAGCAGCTTTCTAATCACCACACACTGGAAGTAGCTACAAGTTCCATAAGAGAGCAGCTAAACATCTGTAACACATTTATACAGTGGACTGTTATCTATCAATAAAATGAAATAAACTATAAAGTAAAAAATAAAGTGTAAGTGAATCTTTTTTTTTGAGATAGAGCCTCAAGCTGTCACCCTTGGTAGAGTGCTGTGACATCACAGCTCACAGCAACCTCCAACTCCTGGGCTTAAGCGATTCTCCTGCCTCAGTCTCCCAAGTAGCTGGGACTACAAATGCCCATCGCAATGCCCGACTATTTTTTGGTTGCAGCTGTCATTGTTTGGCAGGCTCGGGCTGGATTTGAACCCGCCAGCTCAGGTTTCTGTGGCTGGCGCCTTAGCCACTTGAGCCACAGGCACTGAGCCAATGTAAGTAAATCTTAAATGCATACCTCTAAGTGAAAGAAGCTGCCCTGAGTAAGTTGCATAATGTATAGTTCTAGTCATGTGATATTTAGGAAAGGTAAAACTGAAGGATATATAGAAAAAGTCAGGGCCGTTGGTTTGGAGTTTCAGGAGGAGAGGTGGCCACGTGGCACACAGCACAGCATTGTGTGTGAACTGCACTCGTGACCTGTCAACTTTGCATTTTTAAAACCCGTAGATCCTAGTGAACAAATTATTAAACTTAATGTACGAAAGTAAAAATCAAACAAAAAGAAGGAGACTGGGTAATTCTGGGATGGGATGTAGCCAGTGGTAAGACATCATTCAGTAACTTGTTACTCACCCTCCCCAAACAGGGAGGGGAAATGTTCTCGTGAGTAAATTTGGTAACGGACGGAAACTATCAGACTGCATTAAAACGAAGGGAACTATACGTGTGCCCTGTACTCTGGTTCAGGAAGCTGTTTCCTGTGCGTACAGGTTAAAAATTCTGAAATGGTTATAATTATTTATTGTGAAAGAATTAGTGAAGTGGAAGCTAAGTTCATCACAGTCAGAAGTTTCCTACAGGCAAAGGGGAAAAGTTAGAACAAACCATGTGGTGCTGGGCTAGAACTAATGTACAAATATGAGCTCAGGCTTTGCTGAAGATATATATGATAGACAGAAAGAGAGACAGATAGACACAGTTGGGCACACCCGGGGTCACATGTTCATCTTTCCTAGTTTTGTCCTCTACAGGGGTCTATAAAAATGATGTCCCAGTAAAGAAAACACCCCCAAATGCACAGGTGTTCATTTCAAACACATGAATCTTTCTCCAATAAATGGTACAGGGTCCTGTAGAGTAATTGTTTATTTTTATTGTGTTTCCTTCTCAAAACATTTTTGCTGTGATAGAAATAAAATATTGTAAAATCACCCAGATGATTGATTTTTATAATGTTTATAACAAAACAAAGTACATATTTAGGTATAATTCCTCTTGGAAATTGTGTTTTGGCTACGTCTTAAGATGCTCAGAAACAGGCAAATGGTTGGTTCATAAACCAATATGACATGATTGATTAAACTCACACTAAGAGAATCTACTTCAAAATGTATATCAGTATTTGTTTTAAAATTATGAAAAAAATTCTACTTTTTGCCATCATTCTAGACCTGTCAATTCAATTATTTGTTCCTCTTAACTCATATATTTTTTTTAAAAAGCAGCCTTCATTTTATGTGTTTGTTATCCTGAATTATGGTGTCACTAAATCAGAAGACAAATTTGTTAAACGATAAAACCAATACAGTTAGTTCTTGTCAGTTTTCCCATTTTCCTCCTAAATTGATTAGCAAGATTCTGTAGCAATATGCTAATCAATTAGATAGTAGGAAAAATTTCCTCCTTTAAAAAAGAAAAAAGATGAGGTCCTATTCTTTTGCCCCCCTTTTCTTAAGTATAATAAAAATGTGTATTTTATTAAAATCATTGGAGCACAATGAAGAATTTGGATAAATATTTAAAATATAATAGGAATCTATACTCTTGAGAAGCTCTGGAGAGACTATTTCTATTGTTAACTGTTTTGGAATTTTTTTATTAAGTCATATATACATAGGTCATGAATACATATATGCCTTTGTGGGATTCAATGTGTTGATTACTCTGAGACACACAGTCTGTCACCCTCTTTCTGCAGTTTGTCCTGGACCAAAAGGCGAGACTCTATCCCTGGGGTCCTAATGGAGGAATGTGCAGAATTCCTTTCCCAGAGCTACGTCGCTAAGTATTATTCAATTATTCATTCGAAGTTGTCTGCTTTATGTCCCTCTTCCCTTCTAGATGATAAGTCTATAAAGTATTGTAGCACTACACCTGTCTCAACAGGAGCCCAGCAACTACTTGTGAATGGTGACTAATACATTCATTGGTTACTCAATTAATTATATCTGTACTATGAAAATGAATTATATTACACTCTTATTGTTATAAAGGACACTTTTTTTTAAAGCACTTTTTCAGAGGATTCAACAGTCTCCTAGAGTACAAGATCTGGCATAGCTGTGGCCTGATGGCACCTCCTGCCTCATTTCCACAGAAATCTCGCCTCACCTTGTGTGAGGCATGTGGTCTGCTCGTCAGGACTTGGTCAATGGATAAATTCAACTAGAACGCAAAGCAGAAGCTGCCAGACATTCAGAACATCACTTCTGCCACATTAGAATAGTCACAGCAGTCCCAGGGGAGCCCAGACTCAGGGGAGAGAAAGCACATCGTAGCTCTGGATGCAGGATTAGCAAAACTGTGTCCTAAGGGAAGCTGTGGAATGGGGTACCGTGGGCTCCCGTGGACATGATCTCTAGACTGCCACACATAAGCTTCTGGTGAGTATTTGTGATTCTTTAAACAAGATTGCATGAAAATACTCAGCAATTAGCTAAATACTCAAAAGTGCGCATGTGGTTATGGCATTACGATTTTGCGGCATAACATTTATCTCTCCATCCCACTCGGTGTCCAGATTCCCCTAACTTCAGGTTGGAGAATTACTTCTACCAGAGAGGAGTAGAGAATCAAGTTTTGACACAAAGGGTTAGAATTTTTTAAATGAGTTTTGCCTGTTACTTCTTATGACACCAAATTTAACACATGACCAAAAAATGATCACCAGAGATTGTGTTGCTGGTTTAGTAGGTGCTCAAATATTTATTATTTATATTAAAACACTTTATAATGCACTGACTTCTAGCTACTGCATAAATGATTTTAATTATTTAAACTCAATAACTTAATAGAAAAAGAACTTTAAACAAACCCTTTCCATACCTAGCTCTGAAATTGAGAGAATTATGAATTATTTGAAACATTGTTCGATGAATTTTAGCACTAAAATTATTTTCTGAAAAGCTGGAAAGTGAATGGGCAATGCCAAATATTTCTTCATCTGAAGAACACAACACAGTTCATGGGTAGAAAGCTCCGTGGTTTGTCCGATTACATTCTCTTCCATGATCTAATACGGTTAAGTATGCATTCTCAGGTAAATCAACCCACATTCAGATTTTGAGGCTTACCCATTTTCTAGAATAGGAAACAATAGTTTTCTAACATATATCATATACCATGATTGTCACCATAATCGGCAATTTATCTCAGGCATTATTACTGTGGGGATCTCTTTTACACCATGAATATATTAGCTTTATGAGTCTGCATACAAAGCCACACAAACATGGGGATGGAAGACACGACTCATTTATTAGCTAAGAGGCTGGAATTGTAGATTGGAATTTGTGCCTTGGAATTCCAGCATGGTGTGATTCTTTCCTCAGAGTTTCACAAGGCTGAAGTCAGCACTCAGCTGGGCCCAGCCCTTGTCTGGAGTCTCTGGGGAAATTCCACCTCTACATTTATTTTTGGTATTAGCAGAATTCAGTTCCATGTGGTCCTGGGACTGAGGCCCCCTATCCCCACTGCCTGGTCCACTCAGTCATCCAGCCAGTCACCGTCCATCAAACCATCTCTGACTTCCTCCATTGCCGTTTTGAGGAAAACCTTCTGCTCGTGAGATTAATCTTTCTGTCTAAAAGTAAACTGCGCCACACGAAGTAGCTTAATCATAACAGTGAAATCGATCATACTCCCCCTGCTGTGATTATACATGGAAAATATATAGGGATAGAAAATCTTTAAGGTTCTCTTAGAATTCTGTCTGCCTCAATGTAAAACAGTAATTTTTCATAATGTTAAAAATTTCTCCTGCTGCTTTTTCTGATGCAGGCATATGGATAAACTAAAGTATCCTTTTTTCCCCTAAATGATCATTTACACCACTATAATAGTATTGGTTTATTTTTAATTAAAAAAAATCTTTTTGTTTCTATTGTGGTAAGAACATTTACTTGAGACCTCGCCTCTCAGTGATTTTTTTGCGTGTGCAAAGCTGCACTGTTGATGTGGGCTTAATGTTATACAGCAGAGCTCTAGAAATTAAACTTTACACTAATGTAACATCCTGCAGAAATTAAACTTTACACTAATGTAACAGCACCTTCTCATTTTCCCTGCCTCCTAGCTGGGTGATGACCATTGTACTTTAATTTTCTGCTTCTACGCATATGCCTATTTTAGAATTTGGAAGAAATTATGCTATGTGAAATCAATCAGTCACAGAAGGACAACAATAGTATAATTCCACCTGTACTCTATGTACAATGGCAGTTTTATTGAGAGGCAATCTTTTTATTATGACCTTAGTTGTGAGAAGCACAGATTTAAACTAGCAAACATTTCTCTTAAATGTCTGTTTCACTGTAAGATAGATTCACCACCAAATGGTTTCTCATTGATACAAAAAGCTCTATAGGTAACCAGAGAGTTAAGATTCAGGGTGAAGATTCCACAGTTCAGAGCTCTCCAGAACCTGTCTCTCAATTTAGCTTTCCGTATGGCTCGGTATAAAGAAATTACGGGTTATTAAAGAGTTAAGTGGCTGCCGTTCTTTCTGCAAGTTCCTTCAGCAAGTTTTTGATTGATAACCATTTTCATTCTTTATCAGGTCACCCTGCATCATATAAGTAAACATTCTATCTTTTCTCCTTTTTGGATTTAGTGAATTACATGTTACATCATTAGAGAAGTTATAAAATAACAAACATAAAACATAAAAGAGATTGATCTTATGATATTGATTAAGCTTGTAGTGCAAAGTTAAACTAGAGAATCTAATTTGGTTTATTAAAAATACATTAAAGAAATGTATAATATAATTTTACTGAAAGGCATGAGGTAAAAAGCTGATCTAAGTAACTATGGAAAATTACATTTTGAATGGGAACAGAAGAATTAGAGACAAAATACTGTAATCCAAGTTAGGGGTTGGCAAACCAAGCAGGAGCAAAATCTGACCATCACCTTTTTTGTGTGACCAGCAAGGTAGGAAAGGTTTGACGTGCATATGTACATACCCACATTCTGACCAGAACAGTGGCTTGGCTTCACTTACTTCTTGGCCTGCAAATTCTAAATATTTATAATTAATATGTGGGTCTTTACAGAACAACCTTGCCAATCCCTGCTCTATTTATATATATGTGTGTGTATATATATATATATTTTATTTATTTATTTATTTTTTTAGAGACAGAGTCTTACTTTGTCTCCCTCAGTAGAGTGCTGTGGTGTCACAGCTCACAGCAACCTCCAGCTCTTGGGCTTAGGTGATTCGTTTGCCTCAGCCTCCCAGGTAGCTGGGGATATAGGCGTCTGCCACAATGCCTGGCTATTTTTTTGTTGCAATTTGGCCAGGGCTGGGTTTGAACCCACCACCTTCAGTATATGGGGCCAGCACCCTACACACTGAGCCACAGGCACTGCCCTACATACACATAATTTTTCACATGGGGATATGGATTACCAGTTATGAAATTACTTTATATGTGTCCAACGTTGAACAAATAAGTACATACATTATAAAACACAGAAGGCAGACATTGAAGTGACAAATAGGCAAGAGAGGAAAGGGGGACTGGAATTGTCTCCCAGAGGCAGCTTAGAGCAGAGCAGCCACGTGAACCAGTGTCTATTTTCATGCACATATAGATAGGTAGATGGTGGGTCATGATGGATGGACAGAACCGCAGACCGTAGCTGGTCAAGCTCTTAGCTGTCGACAGATGCAGGTGGACACACAGGTGTGCACACATATGCACTCAGCATGCCCAGTACATATACAATATATATAGATGTGTATATTTTCTCACTCCTCCAGTTGAGAAGGCTGAGAGTCAGTGACACCACAGCACTGATGAACACACTTCTGGCCCAGATTGTGACTTCCAAATATCACTGTCCATTAAAATAATCTAAGGCTGGAGGAAAGGAAAATACAAGATACATCTGAAGCATAAAACCAACCAGTCAAATACACAAACAAGTAAATGATGTGAGATGTGTGAAGATTGGGGTGAATGTAAAAGTCCTCTCGTTGACCAAAACTTGAAAAGTTTTATGAAAGAGTGCTTAGCAATAGTATGGTATAACAACTCAAAAAATAGCATACATATAGGTGAATTCATACCGACACAAAAATATTGAATAAAATTTATTCAATGTATCCTAACAGCAAAACTTAACATATTTGGGTTCCTGCCCCTTCTAGTAATTAGCCCCTGAGATCTCCATGCTCTCCATGCTCTCCCTCCTTCACAAGGAGGGGTTACTTAGTTACTTAGTTACTCATGCCCAGAGAATAGTGTATGGAAAGAAACAGTGGCTGGTGTGGTGCCTGTGGCTCAAAGGAGTAGGACACCGGGCCCCACCCACCGGGTGGGTTCAAACCTGGCCTTGGCCAAAAAAAAAAAACCTGCAAAAAAAAGAGAAAGAAATAGTGGCTTATTTACAACAGAGAGCAATGACAAACATGATCTTAACCAGGCGATCATGGCTACTATCATCAGCAACAATTCCTGTTAATATTATGTGCTCCTTCATATAATGTGCTGAAAACAGCAGCCCACCATGGAGGAATTTCCTCAAACCCATCTCTCTAGTCTAACCGTGAGAAGACATCATACAAACCCAATTTTTGCATTTTCTTTAAAATACGTAACCAGTATTTGAAAATGAAGAGACCATAAAAAACAAGAAAATATTAAGAAATCATCACAGATTAGAGAGACTAACGACAAATTGCAACATTATATCCTAGACTGGAGTAGTAACAGAAAAAGGGCCTTCCTCAAAAGCCAATGAGATTTACAGACAATTTGTACTTTGTTGCGACAGTGTTAACTTTTTCGTTTGGATCCATTTACTGTAGTTGTGTAAGTTGTTAAGATTGGACAATGTGAGAAGAAGGGCCTGCGGAAACCCCATGGACTAACTCACACTTGTGTAAATCTAAAGTTATTGCAAATGAAAACATTTACGGATTAGTTTAAAAGAGATTAATAATTAAGAACTGTTTTTCCAATAACCAGTTTTGTTTTATTTTTCATAAATTGAAATCTTTACTGACAGTTTTCAATATAACATGTAATCTGTGCACTAAATAACTTTACCAGGAACAGACACCCATCTTTTCATGAACTCCAAAGAGGGTCTTTGTTAAAGAGTTAAATACTCTTGCTTTACAAAAAGAACACATGTGTGTGTGAGAGAGAGAAAGAGAATGACTCATCCTTGTGAGTATTCCTTATTGTCAGAAACCATTAGCACACTGGAACCCAGATACAGTCCATCAACTCCCTTAACTTTCATTTCTTTGATTGACGGATTTTTAGAAAAAATGAAATAAATGTTTTGCTAATACCAGCCTGACTGTCACATGTGACATTGGTTCAAGGAAAGGGTATTTCTACATCCCAGATTGTGACAAATGAGAACGTGTTTGCTACCAAAACCATGTTAGAAGCCTAGAAAGGTTCACAAGCTCATTTCAGATAAACTCTTCAACCTGACACAGATGTGAGCTGTACACCTACAACACAGAGCAGAAAACTTACCCAAACACGCTTTCTTATGTGGTTCCTAGAACCTTGTCTTTCCCCTGGTACTGCTTGCAAATAAAATAACCTTCTATCTGGAAGTTACACACCCCCAGGGCAGTGTTCAGGGTGGATATTCCTGTGGTTGAGTAGTCATGAATTTGTTTTGCTTTTGTAAGCCCTGTTACCCAAAGCCCTGATAAAAGTTAGAAGCCAGTAAAAAGCATGGGCCAAAAGCACTGAAGAATTCTACTTTGTTGTTGTTGTTGTTGTTGTTGAGAGTCTTACTATGTCACCCTCTGTAAAGTACTGTGGCATCACAGCTCACAGCAACCTCAAAGTCTTAGGCTTAGAGTAATTCTCTTGCCTCAGCCTCCCAAGTAGCTGGGACTACAGGCACCCAACACAATGCCCTGTTTTTTGTTGTAGTTGTCATTGTTGTGTAGCTAGCCCAGGCCGGATTTGAACCTGCCACCCTCTGTGTACATGGCTGATGCCATAACCACTGTGCTATGGGCACGGAGCTGATTCTGCTTTCTTAGTTTCTATTTTCACAGCTCTTCATTGATAAGTTACTGGCAAGAAGATAAATGTGAAGTAACCTGACATTATAAAAAAACTGAAGACTTTTACTTCTCCTAGGGATGTAAATTATAATGTTTTTAGACCTATTTCTTCAGATTTTATAATTAAACTCCAGGCACAGAGAAAATATGTTGAAGAAAATAAAACTTCACACCTAGCTGGTAAATTTCAATATAAAATGAACCCAAATGGTGGGTTTGGTTGTGATGACAATACTTCCACGCACTGACATTTATCCACGTATTATGTGGGTTTATACTCACTTTTTAAAACAGAGAGAGTGACAGAGAGTAAGAGGCACTCTCAGAGGAGTTACATATTCTGCATAACTCATTTTTTGATGGCTGCACAATTTTCACATTAGTGGACTTTAAAAATTCTAGTGGTTTACTTTAATAAATCAAGATGGTATTCTACCACGGGATAGAGACTTGGACATTTCCAGACGTAATCAATTTACTGGATGGGTGCGTTTTGGGAAAGAGCTACGTTTGACTCTTTTCTGGTAAACTTTTGTCTACAATGTGAATTCATTGTGTGTCTGCTCCGCACTCGAGACCTCTTTCTGTGGTGCTTCTGTACAAGCACTGTGGGTTGTGCCGACCTAATTCTAACCCAATTTGGGCATCAGTGAGTGACTTTCGTCATAAGCCTCTAGTGTCAAATTTTCCAACTGTCTTACTTGGTAAAAAATAATACTATTTTGATTTTCATCTGATAGAGACTCTCTTGCCCTGTCGGGGGGGGGATCTGTGGAACTATTCGTCACGTTGGGCAGGTGACACTGGCATTTTATTCTGCAGTGCAGCCCCTTAAAACAGGCCAGAATACGCACGAACAAGCACCCAATATTGCCCCCCCCTCCCCCCCACCCCGTCTGTCCCAAATGCACCTCCTGTCAGCACCATAATTACTGTTGTGCTGAACGTGAGCCCCACACCTAGTGTAGTCAGAGTGATCAGAGGAGCGGAGAGCGGGGTCAGCGCCCTGCACCTTTGGGTGCGGCCTGAGCCCCAGGGAGGCCACACCCGGCTCGGCCCCAGCCCCCCAGCTCAGCTCTGGACCCTGCGGGGAGGATGCGGAGTGCCAGGAACCACCTGGACATGAGTGTCCATAGTGCACTGCTAATTAACCCTGCTGCCCACCCCGTCTCTGTCCTCCACGGAAAGCACATTTCCAATAGGGGATTTGAAACAGCAAGTAGTTAATTTGGTGTCGTTCTTCCAAATCATCATCAGCACCACAGGGAGGTCGGGCAGCCCTGATGGACTCAGACTAGAACCAGAACATCTGCCCTGAAGCTGAATGGGGCCCATTTGGGGCTGTTTTGAAACGTTGTTTACAAAACCCAAATCTATTCAGCATGAAGGGGCTGCAGGAGCAGGAACGGGGGCTGAATGTCAGCGGGCCAGGAATACAGGTGGACTTTCTTTCTGACTGGGCTGGAAATGGCAGAGTGAAAACAAACAAGGATAAAAAGAGCGTCGGTAACGGTGAACACGTTAGAATTCCAGTCACAGGAACCTCGAAATAAAAATTCTGGATCTATTATTTTTACAGCTATTTGTTCTTGAAAAGTTAATTAAAAGCTTTCAATATCAGTCTTCTCTTCTATAAACTGGGCATAATAATATTTACCTCATAAATATAAAACTTTTTCCCAGAAGATTTTAACGATAAAATGATTGTACAGAGCTGGGCGCTGGAACTGGCCTGTAAGTGGCAATCAGTAACTGCTGTTCCAATGTGAATCTAAATAAAGTTGGCAACGAGAGTTTAACTTACAGAAATTGAACTTGCATATTGCTTGGAGGAATAAAATTTCACATATAACTGCCAGTCATAATTTCCGCATTTATCTTCCCTAAAAGCATAATAAACAGCTTCAGATAGGCATTCCTAAGACAGTGGGAACACTGCCGGGTTGGTGTTATTCAATTCTGCCAGCGCCACACTAAGTGAGCATTCGCTCTAACTGAAAAGAGCATTTCCAGGGCGAAGGGATTTTCAAAATAGGATCTCAGCCTTCTTTCAACAACATTGTCTCCTTACGTTTATTCTATTGCTAAAATTCTGCGGCATGTTTGCTGAGGAGTGTTCGAGATCGTTTAATAGTCATGGGTGAATACAGGGTGTCCCAAAAGTTGCCAGCCACGGGGAAAATGGGGAATTGTAGCTAAATGTACCTTTACTTACACAGTAATCATTTTAAAATTTTACCAAGATGTGGCCTATACCCAGAGAAGTAAAATGAATAAAATTGCTATTGGCGAATTTGCAACATTTGCCCATTTCCATAACTCTTGTGCGCTAGAAAAAAAAAAAAACTTGCTTTTCAATCTAATTTATTTAATATAGTTTATTTTCTCTACCACTCCTTCATGAGAATTCACTTATGGGTTAATGTGATAAAATCAACTGATTTATTTAGTTATATGTGTGAACTTAATCCTACAACATAAAAAGCCACATAAAGAATTATGTGACGGTCAAGATCATTTTAATAAAAACAAAGTAAGAATGTGTTTTTTGGGAAAGGAGTATGGCTTTTAGATCTCATGGTATGTGGGGAGAAATAGGCAGAGAGAAAACCAAGATAAGGTGGTGATCTTGAAAATATGGCATCCTTGGATTCAGGCATCGGCCACAGTGTCCTCTGATTTCATCTTGAGTTCTGGAATTTAAACTTAGGTTAACTAGGGAATTGATATTTATTGGATTGGACAGAGCCCACTGGCAGGGATTCTAAAGCTGACACAAATGCTTTTTGATGATGGCCAGCTACTGATCCTCAGCTTTCTGCCACAGTCTCCAACTAGAAAACACACACACAGACACACATGCACAGAGCCCCAGGCTCCTCAGTGTCTGCTGGGTGGGAGGGGAGAGTGGCTGCCTGCCTGACTACTGGGGACTTCCCAGTAAATCTGCCAGCTCCCACCTCAGCATCAGGCCAGCTGCTACGTGTAAACTGAGAGTCTTGTATGAACTGGGCTTATTTTGGGTTTCATTTTAGATAAACCCGGAAACTTTCCCCTGGTCGGAATGAAGATGCTCTCATCCCATGAAGAGTCTGTTGACAAAAGTCACTCATTGGTGCCCAAATTGGGTTAGAATTAGGTTGGCACAACTCCACAGCCCCATTAAGAGTTTAGGTTCCCAAGGCGGGCAAACTGAAGTGATGTTCCTGGTTTGTGACAGTACCTACCCACAAGGGAAGTGCAAGGTGAAGACTGTGACCTGTAGGCATTTCAGAACAAGGTGGGTGCCTGTAATTGTGATGCAAACACAACCCATCTTGACCTTGGTCTCTTGCAGTCTGCCTGCCTAGCTGACTTCACCCCTGCAGCATGGTAAAATGTCTATTTTATTTGTGGATATGAACAACATAGAGATGATAGCTGAGCTCTGGGAGCAGGTGGAAATGCTTAGGAGGAGAGTGACCAAGCACTGGAAAGGCTCACACGGGGCGGGAGGAGATGAGGAGTTTCTGTGCAGGCTGTTGCTTGCATTTGCATTTCTGTTCTTTGTCTTTGAACTTCGTTAAATGATCTTGCTATTGGAAATACTGATATATGTTCTTTAAATCCAGAGCTTTATGCTTTCTGTGAAAATGTCTTTATAGTGGACTTTAAATTTTACCTGTGCTGTCTTTGCAATTTTATAATAAAATGAAGTTTCTATTTCTTTCATTATCTTCATTATCTTCTATTTTTCTTATCCTCTAAAATAATTTATCACAGGAATTAATTTCAACGTAGTATTTTAAATTTTTCCAGTTTTTACAAAAGAACTTTTAGTCCTGATAGCATAATAATCAGGAAAGCTGGTGTCTGACTCCTCCATACAACTACTGTGTCTTCTTGCTTGTAATTTCCGTGTTATCAAACTTACTTGCCTTTGCCACAATTATGTTTTTTGGTTCCATCTCTTCTTTAGAACCCCACAAGGAGGAAATAGTACAGACATCATAAATGTTACCATGGTGATGTATTCTCTGCCTATAGAAGGCATCACTAGAAGCTGGTACAGCACGGGGTAGAGTATTTGTTTAAATTATGCTTAAAGATAAGAATCATCAATTTGGAATTGACACTTTGACCCTTAGAATTATTTTCTGTTTTGAATTGTATTTTTATTTTTTCTTTTCTTTCTTTCTTTTTTTTTTCTTAGTTTTTTGTACTTAGTGAGGAGAATCCTCCTCTCTTGAGTGTTGAACAAAGCTCAGTATTGAATCTAACTCTTCTTAGGACTTTGCACCCTCAACTGCTAACGACAACATAGCTCCACTCTTGTCTATTTTAAATACGAGCTCTCACACGTTAATTTTCTAGGGAAAGTGTTCTTTTGTCTAAAAAAATGTATGCTTTTAGTAACCATTACCATACACACACAAAAAATTATAAAGCCACTCCTGCAATGATTGGCATTGTCCTGCTGATGGAAGGTTGGAATACTTGAGTCTGTTTCAACAGATATGTCTGGAAGACTTTGACTTGATATTACCATCATCTGTCTATTTTTATTCATAAGCAAATTTATTTTTCAGCCTTCTACGTCTTTAGATTATATATACTCATAAATTCATTTTTTTCCTTTCTCTTAGTGACTCAACCTTGCAATAAGTCTTCCAAGTCTTATCCAGTCTGCTTTAGGGAGAGTCTTACATTTTGTTGTTTGTTTGGTTTTGTTCTAAATAAAACTGCCTACCTTATCTCACTGTCCTGCAGCTTCTGACCTCAGAAGAGTCTTAAATCTGTAACAATTGTGAATGTATCCAGACACTATCAAATGTTCTCTTGGGAAAAAAAATCACCCTTGGGTGGGAACTGCTAAATAATAAATTATTTTTCCTAATTATTTTTATTCATAGATAAATTGAGAAAATGGTACATTTCCAAAATTTAATTTCTCTCAAATTAAATTTAATCACAGATCAAATTACAAATTAGTCAAGGCATGTGTTTGAATCACATATTTGGGGAACTAACTTAACTACGCCTTATGAGGCAATTACTCTGGAATTGACTTCCTCAGATGTGTGCAGTGGCAGTTAGGAAGCAAGTAACTGCATCTTTAAATTGCAATCGATTTCAAATATGTCAGATGCAAAAATTTTGCTAACTAAACATGTACATTAAATTCTCTACTCTTTTCTTTGTAAGCTGCCTTTGAAAATTTAGTGCAAAGGAAATGTGTGGATGTCCAAATTTAGCACGTGACCTTGGCTAAACTGCTGGGCTTGCAGGAGAGACCCTCTGCAGATGGGTCCAGATGGCTACATTATAGCAATTTAGATTGGAGCATCCATAATAAGAAGTCGCTTTTTATTTAACCTGCTTTCTCAGGATACTTAGCATGCATACTTGGTTAAAAATTCTAAAATTTCATCATCCTGTGTACATACGTCTGTGTGTGAATGAGTGTCTGTGTGTGTCTACCCACATTACCTAGAGGGACGTGTGTTCCATGAGCCACCTTCCAATTTTGTTCTATTTTGTCAATATAGATTTTAATTTTATTTTATTGATTAAGAAAGGGCACTAATTGCCTTTTTTAATTGAGTGCTTTTCTGGTAACCAGATCTGTGTGTGTAGGTACTTGGCATCTTTTTGTTGGAGATGGGCTAGTGATAGTAAGGAAAAAGCACGTTTTACTTGCTATATACTCATCCTTCTAGATAAAGCAGAGAGGGCGGCACCTATAGCTCAAAGGAGTGGGGTGCTGGCCCTATATACTGGAGGTGGTGGGTTCAAACCCGGCCCCTGCCAAAAACTGCAAAAAAAAAAAAAAAAACCACAAAGCAGAGAAAAATACAAATTATGGATAAAAAATAGAGTATGTTTTATTATTAGAATGAAATCAATACCCTTTTTAAGGAAAAATGATGTCAAATTGATACAGAACAGGTGGCTCCCCAGCCAGCTCAGCCAAGCGGGCTGGAGGACCCGCCACCTCTGCCTTGGCGGTGTTGGTGCAGCGACAGCCGGCAGTGGAACCAGCAGGCTGGAGCTTAGGCAAGGGGGGGGACTCCCTTCCCCACCAGAGGCTCCAGTAGCCAAAGGGACCAGACAACTGCTGGGGAGACATCCTCACCTTGGTGTCTCCTTCCCCTTTACACTTAAAACTAAATACCGAAGCCCCATTTTCTATGCCTAGGTCAATTTCATGTAAGTTTCCTATGCCTCAATTCTGTGAATGGACTAAGTCCATTCATTAATACGTTCATTCACCTTCCCCCCCAAGCGGAAGGAACTATGTCCATTCATTAATACTTCATTTACCTCCACCCAGCGGACGGAACTATGTCCATTCATGAATACGTTCATTCACCTTCCCCCAGTGGAACTGTGTCCATTCCTTTCCTGGCCTTATATAGAAGGAACTCATGCACCTATATATACCACTGAAAGGAGAAACGGGGAGAGAAAAACGGAGAAACTTTTTCTCTCCCGACTTGGGTTTTCTCTCCCTACCAGAAACTTTAGTGTTTTTGTATTCTTTTTCTGTAAATAAATTCTGTCTTGCCACTGATCTGTGGTCCGCAGATTTATTCTTCAAATCACTGAGACCAAGAACCTGAAAGTCCAGTATCAGATTTGGCGAGCCAACCAGGAGACAAGATGAAATTCTGGTATCAAAATCACCTAAACTAGTCATCTGGATCATAATTTTTCAATGAAATACGACTCCAAAACAAGACAGAAACATGTATATTTTTGTGATGTATATGTATCTCTGATTTTTCTAATAATATTAGTCATCTATCAGATCTTTATTATCAGAAGAAAAAACAGGAAAAAATACTTATTATCTAAACTTATTTTAGTAATTAATTCCTGCAATACTAATATGCTAAAACTTAAGCAAAATGTACATTTTGTATGTGATAACATACAGTCTGATATATTTTTCTTCTAATCACTACATATTAAAATATATTTCATGATGAAAATAAAGTGGATTTCATTTTTTCTTTTTGAGACAGAATCTCACTTTGTTGCCCTCAGTAGAGTGCTGTAGCATCATAGCTCACAACAACTTAAACTCTTGAGCTCAAGTGATTCTCTTGCCTAGCCTCCTGAGTAGCTGGGACTACAGGCGCCCACCACAACGCCTGGCTATTTGTAGAGACGAGGTCTCACTCTGGCTCACGCTGATCTCAAACCTGTGAGCTCAGGCAATCCATGGGCCTCTGCCTCCCAACTGCTAGAAATATAGGCATGAGACACTGTGCCTGGCCCTTAAAATAAAATGGATGTTTAATGATTATAAATTGGTTTTTCTATGTCTTATGTTCTCTACCCTCTGCATGAAAAGTGACAATACATTTTTCTAAAACAGTCATTTGCCAACCTATTAGAAATAAATTGGAAGTCGCATAGAGGCAAAAGTAGTCAAATACTTTGATTCAACATTTTATTAATTAAAGCATTATATCAATTAACACACTATTATAATAATTCACACAAATAATTCACTATTTATTGTTGGAAACAATAAGTAAAACATATGATAAGATTTGGAAGTATCTTGGCAATAATTTCAGAATGATGAGAGATGTCCATTATATTTATAGCATACAGAAATCTAAGTATTACCATTTTTTTGTCTCCCTCTATGAAGTCTGAAAATTAAGTTCACAAACTCATTCTAGGAAAAGTGTACATACCTCATTGCTGAATAACACTTTGGTCACCTTTGAAAAGCTATGCACTGGCTGGGGGGCCACAGCTCAGCAGCTAGAGCTCTGGCCTCATAAAGCAGGGGTCGTGAGTTTAGTCCTTGCCTGGGCTTCCTGCTGATTTAAAAAGAAAAAAGGAAGAAAAGCTTTGCACTGATGCCAGTGCCTAGCCCACTCTTCAAAGTAATTTTGGAACCCTTTTTCTGGAATGGCCAGAAATGTCATCATATGAGGTATGACAATTAAGTTCACGAACTCGTCCTAGAAAAAGTGCCACATATCTTATTGCTGAATGTCATTACGACCAGATGGTCAAGGGGAGTGCTTCAAAGGTGGCTATAGTGTTGTGATTCAGCAATGAGGTATGCAGCAATTTTTCCAGAAATGAATTCACAACACAGCGTCAGACCTCATACTGAAAGCAATGTCCCCTTTACACCAATAATGTGGATTGGACTGTGTGGTTTGCGGGGCTACTATGTTATAGAAGTGGAAATAATGTAGGCCTTACATTTGGATATTCTGGTTCAAGGTTCTTTTTTGTCACTTAACATTGAAATAAATGAAACAAGAATTTAACCTATAATAAAAGCTAGCATAAGTGATTAACAAAGGGATTTTTAGTTTAAGGACTGAGCTACGTGGATTATGAGGGAGGCAAAGGGAAACAGGGTAAAATAAAGTTCCCCAGAGATGAGCCCCAGCGGGAAGTTACTAGAACCTCAAGACAAGAAGGCCGGAGGGTCGGAGGGTGTCACCTGTGGGACTGAAGGTCAAGGTCCTGATCACTCAGAAAATGTGGCAAAAGAGTATTCCAATTCAGTGGGAGCTGGGACCACAGAACAGATGTAGCAAGTGGTAGAAATGATGGGAGAGGAAGCCAGACAAAGAAGGAAGTGAAGAAATAACTTGGCCACAGGGAGAGGCTCACATCTGTAATCCCAACACTCTGGGAGGTCGAGGTGGGAGGGATGCTTGACCTTGACCTTAGGAGTTCAAGATCAGCCTGAGCAAGAGGGAGATTCTGTCTCTACTAAAAACAAAAAAGTTAGCCAGGTATTGTAGCAGGCAGCTATTGTCCCAGCTATTCAGGAGGCAGAGGCAGGAGGATCAGGAGTCTGAGGTTGCTGTGAGCTGTGATGATGCCACAGCACTCTACCCAGGGTGACAGAGTAAGACTGTCTCAAAAAAAAAAAAAGAAAGAAAGAAAGAAAGAAATAGAAATAATTTGACTTCTCTTTTTCTAGCACCGTTGCAACTTCCCCAAACACAGTTGCCTCTTCACATCCATAGCCCAGCTGCCAGTAGAAAGTGGACAATGGGGCCTGATGTCAGTCAGCCCTTACACTGAGGCTGGGGACTCCCAGAAGTGCAGAGAAGGGCCCTGAAGGACAACAGGCCTTAGATACACACAGTAGGACTTAACATCAGGAATTAACTTTTTGAGACTAAAAAAGGTCAAATGTGATCTCTTATTATTTGAAATACTATGGCTAAAACTAATTTGAGTTCCTGGAAAGAAAGAATCAAGGTTTTAACTTTCAGAATAACAGTGTGAGGAGTCCCTTGGAGCCACTCCTTTGAAACATTACAGAACTATAAACAACAGCAATAAAAACAACAACATTTAGACTCTCTGTAAATGTTCCTAAGGGCATACAGCAAATTAAAGAATTCAATAAAATCTACTAAAACCCCCAAAGAAGGGTGAAAGCCTGTGTCTTTTGAACCCCAGTTTTTATCTTTTCTTGTCTGCACCCAACCCAGTGTGATGTCTACCCAGACAAAGCCAGGAACACAGGCTCCCTGTAGTTTTGGTTCCTAGGTAAGGACTACAGTATTTGCCCCAGAAGGTTGAAAAATCAGTGTTTTATATTCTGTCTCCACTTATCTGTTCACAGGCTAGATTCTTAAAACCAGGAGGAAGGGGTCCAGCTTCATTTGTGGTGTCAAGGCTGGTGTTGGGCGTGGTACTAACATGCGGAGCCCCAGTCTCCTCCATGGAGGTCGAGTGTGTGGGTGAGGGAGCTGAGAAGACCAGTTGCCTTCCTACTGAGGCTCAGTCTCTCACCTCCCTCTTCAATGAGGACCCAGCTACTGCAGCAGTGATGACTCTCAGAAGGAAGGGTCCCATTGTCCCTGAGCCCAGCTTCAAAGCCATGGCCATGGCAGAGAATGGCTGTAACTAAGAGCTTGCAGCTCTTCCCAAACATAATTACTTTATTGGCAACAAAATATGGGGAAGTGAAGCCAAAAGATGCTCTCAAAATCAATGGAGGGTGTGATAAAAAGAAATTAGGAAGAGACTAGTGACTTTACTGGGCTATGAACTAAATCATAGACCAGCTGTTTTAGCAGACAGAACCCGGAAAAGAGACCGCTAAGTAGAACTTTCCTGGTATCACAATGAATCTCAGTAGCTGATTTGAAAAATTATCCCCATAAACAATTCAGATTCTAATTGAGTCAATCTGTGGCACAGTTAATGTCCAAGAGCACTGGTAGAAACCTCGAGCAAACACTGACAGATGGTGGAGCTTATCTTCTGGTGTGATCAAGAAAAGAGACAGAGAGCCCTGCTAAAACCACTGTCATGCCCAGGGGACTCTGTGCAGGCACAGGCTGAGTCTTCTCAGGAGGATCCCAGTAGCCTCACACTTTGGGGGAAAAGACTTAACTAAATAAACCTTCTAGTCACAAAATAAATAAACAAGAAAACAACAGTTATAAACCCTGAGTGGAGTGTTCCTAACATTCAATTTTTTTTTAAGGATATATTCTTCAAAATATCTAGTTTTCAATAACAAATCTATTTGAGGTATACAAAGGAAAAAAAGGCTTGCATAAGAAAAATAAGATAACAGAACCTCTTGTGAGAATAGCCAGATAACAGATTTAACAGAGAAAGACTTCGGAGTAGCCATCAATATGTTCAAAGAACTAAAGGAAACGCTATTTAGAGAAGTACAGGAAAATATAATGAAACAATCTAAACAAATAGAAAATAGTAATAAAGAGATAAAAATGATTTTCAAAAGGTCAAGTGGAAATACTAGATTTAAAAGGAACATAACTTAAGTGGAAAACAAAATCACTATAATAGGGGCTCAATAATAGGTTTGAACTAGGAGCAGAAAGAATTAGTCAACTGAGAGGTGAATAGACAGAAATGATATAATCTGAAGAACAGAGTGAAAAAGGAACAAAGAAAAATGATCAGAGTCTCCGGGAAATGTGGGATGGCATTAAATGCTTCAAATATATATGATGGGGTTGTGAAGAAAAGAGGAGAGAGAGAGAAAAGAATAGAAAAAATATTGCAAGAAATTGTCACTGAAGACTGCTAGGATTTAATGGAAACATTGATCTACACATCTATTAAGCTTGACAAAATTCAAGTAGGATAGATGCTAAGACGTCTAAACATGGACACATGGTGGTAAAATGTTGAAAACCAAGAAACCCAACTTAGAGTAACAGCTGACATCTCATTGGTGCAACCAAGGCCATAAATTAGTAGAATAACATATTGAAAGTGCTCATACAGGAGGCAAAGCAAGATGGCCAAACAGATGCCACCAGAATCATCCCCTCAAAGAAACAGCAACTTGAACAACTATCCACATAAGAAAGAAATTTCATAAGAACCAACTGAATGTAAAATGTCATCCTTTCACTACTTTCTTTATATTTGGGTAAGGAAAAAAGTCATTGAGGGCCATATCAGGAGAGTAAGGAGAATGCTCCAATACAGTTATTTATTTACTAGCTAAAAGCTCCTTCACAGACAGTACTGTGTGAGCTGGTGCACTGTTGTGATGCAAGAGCCATGAGTTGTTGGTAAAAAGTTCAGGTCATTTTTATCTAACCAATTCGTGCAGCCTTTTCAGCACTTCCAAACAGTAAACTTGGTTAACTGTTTTTCCAAATGCATAATGAACAGTCCCTATGATATCAGAAAAGGTTAGCAGCATTGTTTTGATTTAATTTGGACTGACAAAATTTGTTTGGTTATTGAGCACTGATGGACTTCCACTGAGCACTGTGACACTTTGTTTCAGAGTCGTTTAGGTACACGCATGTTTTATCACCAGTGATAATGTGGCCCAAAACATTGACCTGCCCCTCCAGAAGGTCTTTGCAAACTTCCACTCTCCTTTGCTTTTGTTCCTTGGTGAGCTCCTTCACGTCTATTTTCACACACACTGTTAATGTGCCAAGATTTTCGGTTAAGATTTTTCTGTTTCTCTATTGATGTTTACTTGGTCTGCTGTGCTTCTCACAGTCAGCCAATAATGTTGATGCACAATTTGACAATTTTTTGCAATGTTTTCATCAGCTCTTCTCACTACTGGCAGTCCTGCTCTCTCTTCATCAGTGAAGCTTTCCTTCTACTCAGAAAAACATTTTATGTAACACATTTGTATGTTGTTATTTTCTTTATGGCCTTATCCCCATATAGCTGGACTGACATGTCTCTGATTTCACTTCCACTCCTGCCAAGTTTAACAAGAATTTTACAAATGTTTGGTCATTGTTACAATTTAAGCTCTGACATTCTCACGATGGCCCACAAAACATCCACTCAGCAAGACACAACCACTTGTCAGCACAAACACAGCTGTGAGACTGATATACCAAGGTCACAAAACCTTCCTGTGTTGTTTGCACAGTGCTGCCAATGTCAGTGCACAGTGGCAGATTGTGAACTTAATTGTCAGACCAATTCCTGTGACATTAGGGAAATCAGTCTGTGCAAAGGTTTCTTGAGCAATACTCAAAAGCACAGGCAACCAAGCAAACTTTGACAAAGGGGACCATGTCAAGCTAAAAGGCCTCCAAAAACAAAGGAAACAAGATAAAAATGGAGGAGACAACCCACAGAATGGTAGAAAATATTTCCAAATTACCCATCTGACAAGGGAGTTATTGCCAGCTGTATCAGGAGCTTTCATAACTTAATAAGAAAAAATAAACAATCTGGTTAATCACAAAAGATCACATATAATATGATTCCATTTGTATAAAATGTTCAGAAAAAGAAAATCTATAAAGACATAGAGCTATGTTTTATTGTAGCTGTCGGAAATAGGGGCTAGAGCACCATAGTTAAAGGCACAGTATTTGTTTTGGGGATGATGAAATATTTTAAAATTGATTGTGGGAATGGCTGCACAACTCTGTGACTGTACTAAATTCTAAAACTAAACACCAAACTCATAAGAAAAACATTTTAAATAGGTGAGTTGTATGGCCTATGAATTATAGCTCAAAACCAAAGCAAAAACTTAAAAATGGCCGTGCTTCCATAGCTTTGGGGGAATTATAAACATACAATAGAAAACAGTTGCTAATGTTACCTACTGTTTGTATAAAACATAAACTACCATGAAATGGTAAAAAAAAAAAAAATCAGAGACTATTTGTATTCCTTAAACACAGGAAATATATCCTTTCATATAATTTGCTGCTTTGGATTTCTGCACTTTTTAGAACTAGAGTCTTTTTCACTTAAAAAATCAAATACCTGAGCTTGATATTCAGGGATGATAAAATATATACACTTTTTTAGACATACTAACCTTTGATTTTGATCCCTTTCCCTGCATTTGGAAACGTGTGTTCTGTCAGCGGGCAGACTCAACCCCTCCAGGCAGCTGTAGCTTTGCATTTGCTGGCTTTCATGCATGTGGGTCTTAACCTTAGCCTCTTTTAAGTAGAGTTGATTTTGCAGAGAATCTGTTTATCCAGCATTAGTACGAGACGAAACCAGAAGCGTAATAGGAATGCACAAATTGCAAATGCATAGTGCATAACTCAGTATTTGAACACGTCTCAAAGCAGTGGAGCAATCTGATCCTTATAATCCAGTTTACTTTTTTTTTTTTCCCTGAGAGAAAAGGGCATGCTTATCTAGGATTTATTTCATCTGCAATTTTCACATGACAAACTTTACTTTTAAGTTTAAGATGATGTTGCTTCAGTCCCTGGTGTCTGAGTATGATGAGGGTTGGAGAAGCAGACAGTTCTGCAAACGTCTGATCTTGGCCTGCTGTTTGCTTCCTATTTCCTGCATTGAGCGCTGGCCGGGTACTGCCAAGTGCTAAGACCTCGGTGGAGTCACTGTGTGCAGAGTCTGCTTCCTTAGTCCATAGTGACCTCGGCGGATTCACTGTGTGCAGAGGGAAGTGAATGGGAAGTTTAATGCTATTTAACTATTTTATAAAGTTGTTATCGATTGGTTTTAATTTCTTTTTAGCATTAATTTTTCTCTCTATCTGTACAGAACCTGAAGAAGACTGAATTTTCAGCCCACCAAAAATTATAGGTAGGAATACACTACTCCTCCAAGGACAAGGTTACTAATTGGTACTTTTGTATGGATTACTTTCCTGTTAAGTGTTAAGAGTGCCCCGGAGCCCACATCAATCACTGTCATCTCACTTTTTCCTCTTCTCCTGCTTCATTAGTCCTTACTCTCTGGAAACAATACCACCTCCTGCCCTTTTGGGGGGCAATTTATCTAAATATTGGTTATTTAAATATTTTTTTCAGGAATAATCTATGTGGTGTCGAAAATTAAAATACATTACTAAGATTTTACTGTAAAGCAATTCACCCTCATTGAATGTTGGTAATACACTTTCAAAATTGAGGTGTACACAAAAACATCCCTGTCACACACTGAATTTTTATTTGATACTTCTGATAGTGATCGACTGGGATTTATATATATATTGCAAAATTAACCTTACTCTCTCTCATGGATGTCAGAAAAATATAAACTCTAAGAAATATTTTTATTGGGCTTTTATTTCCCTTTCATGTTTCACTTGTGGAATTTCTTCAATAGGAGGAACAATATTGTTGGAAATGGAGGAATTGCAGGGTAAACTATGGGGTGAAGGTGGTGAGTCTGTCATCATCACCCGCCCGCCCACTGTGACTTCACTGACCAAGCCACTATTGCCAAAACCCCTTCCTGCCACCCGCACTTGGAGGCTTCATAGTGGGGATTCTTCAGTGTTGAGTCTTGCTTTCTTCATCAGTGGATGTGAGTTTCCCACAGCGGTGTGATCAGCACTCTTACACACTCATTCACACACATCCACAAACAGTGCAATGAATAAACTCCTTAGCTCTGCATATCTCCTTCCTTCCTTCCTTTTCACAAAGTCTCAGTCTGCTATCCTGGGTAGAATGCTGTGGCATCATCACAGCTCCCTGCAACCTCAAACACCCGGGCTCAAGCCATCCTCCTGCCTCAGACCAGGTAAACATTGATAAAGAAACAGTTAGCAAAATCTTAACTAAAAATCTTGGCCAACAACTCATGGCTGTTGCATCACAACAATGTACCGGCTCACCTGGCACTGTCTCTGGAGGAATTTTTAGCCAGTAAGAAAATAACTGTATTTGAACATCCTCCCTACTCACCTGATCTGGCCCCAAATAACTTTTATCTTTACCAAAGATAGAATAAATAGTGAAAGGAAGACAGTTTGATGACATTCAATACATCAAGGATAACACAATGACAGCTCACAGGCCATTCCAGAAACAGAGTTCCAAAATTGTTTTGAAGGGGAGACTGGGTCACTACATAGCTTCCTGGGGGGGGGGGTCCCTCAAGGGTCACTGCTGTGCTATTCAGCAATGAGGTATGTAGCACTTTTTCTAGGATGAGTTCTCGAACTTAATTGTCAGGCCTTGTATAATTGATATTGTACATATTTTTAAAAGATATTAAAGCAAATGTTGGGATCAACATGGGGAAAATCATACCGTGCATCACCCCAGGATTTCAATGACCTTTTAAAAGGAGATCAAACTTAGGTAATTGCATTTGTGACTTAACTTTGTATTATTTTTATTAGGTTATGATGTATTAGTATGTTCTCTTAATATATAATGGTTACATGATGGTCCTTTATAAATAGATTATTATATATTGCTAAGGTTCTTGCCAGTTTCTATTAAAACAATTATGGTATACAAAAAGTAAATTTACATAGGACCAAAACAAGATAGATGTTATTTTATATTAAAAAGTATTTTACTTCTAGCTTAACTTACGAAGTTTTAAACTTCTTTATGAATAACTTATTGGATATGGCTTCTCCTTATAAAACATATGCTGACCACGTCTGTGACATTAGGCAAATTATATGAACTCTGTTTCTTATTTTCCTCAAATGTAAAATAAAGGTAGTATGGTCCTTTTCTCACAAGTTTATCATATTAATATATGGATTAATTTCTAAGACGAATGATAATGATGATGGTGATGATGATGGAAATGATGGGGCAAAACATGTTTTTAGTCACTGATAAGAGACCACTTGTAAAAGAGGGTGATCTAAGTAGGAAGTGCTCAGTTGTGAACTAGGTAGTGAATCATTGTGATGAGTTAGGCCATAAGATACATGACCTACTCAGTTAAGTAAAACTATAAATATTTTGTGTTAGCACGCTTAGGTAATCATTGAGACTAGTTGGATAGGTAAATATTAATAAATTATCAAAAGATCATATGACTTTTAATACACGATTTAGGTAATTCCTATATAAGAAGACAAAGTCAAGTAAAAAAACATGTTATGTTTATAAAACTACCTCCTATTCTTCACTTTGAGATCATATTTTTGAAATATTAGCAATAAAGCCTTTAAGTGAACAAAATTTGATTACTAAGATAGAATTAAATAAATCACTTTCTGTGGCTATTATGTGTATATATTGCATTCTACATTTTTTCATATCTTGATATGTAATAAAATCGTGTGTTAAAATATGTGTTAAAATTACAATGAAAATTATAAATTCTAATCTTCCAGATTTTGGTTTTGCCTCCTATTTGGTATAAAGTACTTGGACAATGTCTTACAGATTGGGAAAAAATCAGAATTACTTTTTTTGACTTAAAAAAATTTTAAGTATCTGAACATTGAGAAAAGTTTGAGTATAGCTATAATTATCAATCAAAGCATTAATATTTATGTTACCATCACCCAGCTCAAAAGATAGAATACCTATACTCCCATGATAGACCACTTCCAGCTCCCATAAACACTCCCATTTGCTTCCCTAATACCAACTTCTGGCTGCTCCTCAGAGGAGGACAATTATTTTGATATATAAATCTAGTTTGGGCTCATTTTTGAACACTGTACTTATGAAATTACATAATATTCTTTTTGGTTCTGGCTACTTTTTTCTTCCATATGCTGGTCTGTGATTTACCCATATTACTTGACATCCATAAATTTTTCCTGTCATTTCTGAATAATATTCTATGGCATAGATGTCCTTAATTGTCTTTTAAAGCATTTACTATGTAGGTAGCAGAAGTAGGGCAATTATTTTAGCTGCTTTTCCTTTTTCTTTTTGTACATTGAATTTGCTAAAACAAACATACACTATTATAACAAAATGATAATTTGATTTTTTTCATGATAATAATTGTCAGGTCTGCTTTAAGTAATACAGGATAGAGAAAAATTTAGAAGAAAAAGGTAAAATGAGCAGGTATTTTACTATCCAAAAGATAGGCTAAAACTAAATCTACATTTAGATTGTTATTAAATAATTAACATGAATGCAGCAACAACAGAAACAGTTTCAACAAGGTCCTATGTGATTTTCTCAGATTTTCTGAAATGAATCATCAGATGCAGTTATTAGCTGCCCTTACTCCTCGATTGTAGGTTATTATGATAAAATACCATCCCAGAGAGGTTTAAAGGGTATGATTTTATATAGAATCAAGAGTACTCCATAAATAAAATAGCAACAAATTTGTTTGGACCATGGGCCAGTAACATGGAAATCTTTACTTAAACATTCTGAAGAATCAGTGCCAAAGCAAATATAGCATAGATGTTCTGTTTTCAAAGTTCAGGGATTTTGAATATTTTACTCATTGATCAGATCCAGTGCTAAAACCTTGATAATATCCCAATAACTACAGTGCAGTAATTTTTTACCAATTTTGTTTAAGGTTCTAACATGAAATAAAAGGTAGACTTGACAAGTTATCACCTGGATCTATCTGAACCTTATTTCTGAGAGGTTTGCGGACAAAAAGCCCATAAATCAAAAAGAGTCTAGATGTGTGACAATGCAGAGACGCTGGCCCACTAACTCATGTGTCGATCTGCAATATTTTTATAATAATTTTTATTATTGTTTCAACGTCTGCTCGTAAAGATGACAAGTTGGTGTGGGATGAGGGACTAAAGCATATTCCCAATTGAATTAATGGGTGTTATATTATCTCCTATTAAACAAACTAAAAAAAAAAAAGTTGTGTTTAAAAATTCAGTGGTAATGTCTATGTCACAGATTTGTCCAGGAGGGAATTTTGCTGTGGTTTCCTGTGGGACATAGTAAATGCAAATAATATTTTAAACTGTTCTGTATGAACAGATGGCCCAGCAGAGGGCTTCACTCTAGAGATTCCTGCCTGATTGGACGCTGCGTCGGGTAGGCTGAGATAATAACCATGGAAGCCGCAAATCTCCTGTGCACAGGGTAGAGATAAGGATGTGTGGCCACATCAAGATCTGGAGACTCTGGAAGACAGCAGCTGCGTCTGCACCCACCAAATGGCGTTTAGGAAGATTAAAATGATGGACTAGGAAGAAAATAAAAGTTAATTACTGCAGGCCACCAGGGTAGTCAAGAAAATTAGCACATGCATTTACCATACTAGATTAAGTCAAAAGAGCAGACTTTAAAGCGGTAAATATGTCGATTTTAAGAAAGTGGTTGGACGATGAAAACCAGTGTCTGGAAATTATTTTATTCAGTTTGATCTATCACTTACAAGGTGTGTGAAGACAGTGCAGGGTGGTAATTCCTGAATCGCAAAGCACTTCACTACGTTGTTTAAAATGTCTGTTTTTTTTTTTTTTGTCTTCCCCACACAAGTGTTCATAATGACTATCCAAAATTAGAAACATGCCAGAGGATCCCGTGTGCCTTTTCAGTGCTGTCTCTCTTGTCCAAACCCCTGTGCAGAGTCATCTTCAGACGTCAGAGGCAGCTCTCCCTTGTTGGGCTTTTCCTTTGCTGTTCACTCTGCTCCAGAGTCTGTAATGTCAGGTGTTACCTCGAGGAATATTAATAATATTTATCTGGACAAATGCTAATAATTTCAACTTGGCAGAACAGATAACTCTAATATATAGTTTCACAACCAATTCTAACATCACTATGGAGAATATAATTGCTGCAGTATTTTTAAAGATAATTCAGGAAAAAATAAGTATTATATAAGTTGGACAAATATTCTGGGTTCTTCATGACCATTAACCTATGGCTTAATACAATGAGATATGCTTCGTAAAGATGCTTGAGACGGAACCCTGTAGGACAGGATTGTTTTTACTGTTCTGCAAAGTTTCTATCTCTTTAACAAAAAAATTGCAATTCAAAAGAGTTATGCTTTCCATACTTCTGAAATTGTTACAAATATAAGAAGGCAAACAGTTTTTACTTAGGTGGTGTTTGTTGTTTCATATCTCATTTTAGAATGCCCTTCTTTCCTGAAAGTTAATTTTTAAAATAGATATTGTATATTTCAAAATGCTTTGGCAAAAATTGAAAAACCATTTAGGATGTGTTCTTATTTATACCCAGAAAAGATTTAATCTTTAGTTTAACCCAAGCGCATACAGAATAAATTCAAGATTCCCCATCAAGATCCAAAATAACTGGGAACACAACCCAGAACTATAATTTCACTCATATATTTTATTTAGTTTCTGAAAAATGAAATTGTTCCATGAAGACAGATATTCTGATTATTGTCTTTTTCACTTCACTCTTTATTTTTCACCAATGTTCTCCTTTCATTCAGTTCCAATTCTTTATTTCTTTAACAGAAGCTTCAAAAAGAATAAAAAGAATCAAATCCAATGTATATTTTCTAAAACTGTTATCATTTTAAGTGAAGTAGTGCATTTACATTATTAAGGCACCTAATGTTCTTTGGAAAATATATCAAAGATATATGTGTTTATTATTATTCATCTTTCTGAATATGTAGACAAATATGCTTTTGTAAAAAGAGGGACAAAAAGAGAAATAGAAATACAAAAAAAGTGAATGGTTTTGAGTTGATGAAAAGCTGTGCTAATGAGATACAGTGTAAAGAGTTGAAACTTTGCCATTTCATGATAAAAACTTTAAAAACTAGCATTTTTTGTTGTAACTTAGCCTGTCTTTTCAAGATACAAGCTTTTGTTTAAAAGGCGAGAGTGTTTTGTATGTAGAACAAAATGCTATAAATTATCTCACGACTGTGTCCAAGGATTTTTTAAAAGTTTCTCATAAATTTGTCTTTTCCAAAGCAGTGTTTGAACTATCTGATTATTCAATAATTGCTCAACTTCACTACCAAATGGGATGCAGCTGGCTGATACACATTTCTTTATATCAGAATGATATCAGCTAGAAAGACAGACTCAAAATTCATATATATCCCAATAATGTAACATGAACAAAAATGCAGTGCTATGTAAGTTAATATGAAGAAACTATCATAATTTTAGGGATGGGATTGGTAAAGTTGAAAATGAAACAGACTTTTACTGTAAATCTTGTTTAAGCTGAGGCTTAAAATTTAAAATGTAAAGTATTCACCAAAGCAAAAGGGTGTTTTAAGAGAGTGGGGAGGAGAGAAAATTTCTGGTATAGGGAAAAGCATATACCAAAGACTATGTTCAAGGCACAATATGGCATATTTAACAAAAGGAGTTATTTCAGGGATTAGAATGTAGAACTTGGAGCAATAGGGACTGGCGGGCCTCAGTAACAAATAAGGCTGTGAATTACCTGTATGTCTCAGCAGGTAATTTACATTGCTATGTTATGTAGGAATTATTACATTTGTAGCACTTGTGGGACATCCATCCATTGGCCTCTGAGATCCTCACCTGTAATAATCTTTTCATCCACCTAACCCCAGTGATGCATTCATCCCCAACTGAATCACATCTGAGACTTAATCTGGGGAAAGTGTTAGCCTGCACAATGCTGCTTTCATGGAGAGTATCAAAGGGGTGAATAACCGTGGAAAGCAGTATAGAGATTCCTCAAAGCATGAGAAGGAGACCTGCCATTTGATTCAGCAATCTCATTACTATCTACCTAAAGGAAAAGATGTCTTTTTATTAAAAAAAAAAAGTTTATACTGGCACAATTCACAATTGCAAAGATACAGAATCAGCTTCTGTACTCATTAATGGATGAGTGGATAAAAAAAAATGTGATGTGAAAATAGCCGGGCATTGTGGCGGGTGCCTGTAGTCCCAGCTGCTTGGGAGGCTGAGGCAAGAGAATCGCTTGAGCCCAAGAGTTTGAGGTTCCTGTGAACTGTGATGACACAACACTCTACCTAGGGTGACATAGTGAAACTCTGTCTCAAAAATAAAAAAAAAGTAAAGAAAATGTGTTGTGTATGTGAGTGTTATGCACATGTGCACACACACACGCACATCACAGAGTACTGCATAGCTATAAAAAGGAATGAAATAATGTGTTTCCACAGCTTCTTGGATGGAATTGAGGCTATTATGCTGAGTGAAGTATCTCAAAAATGGAGAAGCAGATACCATGCATTCTTACTTATAAGTAGGAAATACAATTCTAGTATGAAACCACCTTGCCCAGGACATTTTTTAGTTGGAAGCATTTTTATTTTTGTTATAATTTTGTATTGGTCTGTTCAAGGGTTCTATTTCTTCCTGGCTGAGGTTAGATCATAATCCCTGAACAAAATGACAATGATGCCACAAGCTATCAAAACCTGTGGGATATGGCAAAAACAGTTCTTAGAGGGAAATTTATTATGCTAAATGCCCACATCCAGAAATCTGAAAGAGTGTGTATCAGCTATCTAATGAATTATCTCTAGGAACAGGAAAATGGAGGGCAATCCAATCCCAAACCTAGTACAAGAATAGAAATAACCAAAATTAGATTAGAATTAAATGGTATTAAGAAAAAAAAAGAATCATTCAGAAGTTTAATGAAATAAAAAGTGTGATTCCAGAAATTGGTCCATTTCTTCTACATTTTCAAATTTCTAGACATAGATCTTTTTGTACTATTCAGTGATGATCTCTGTAATCTCTATTGTTATTTCCCCCTTTTCACTTCTGATTGAGGTTATCAGAGATCTTTCTTTTCTATCTCTAGTTAATTTGGCCAAAAGTGTATTAATTTTATTTATCTTTTCAAAGAACATTTTGAACAAAGAAATATTTTATTCTGTTAGTCTTCTGAATGGTTCTTTTGTTCTCAATTTCATTTAGTTCTGATCTGATTTCAGTATCTAAAGATGTTGCACTCCCAGAAGCAGAGCAGACAGGTGCCATGATAGTGTCATCAGTGAATCTGAGATGAATGAATTCTCGAGAGTAAAGTATAGCATGATAACTGGTTGAGAATACTGCATTATATTCTTGAACTGTACCAGGAGAGTAGATTTCCAATGTTTTTATACACATCACACACACACAATAGTTACTGAGGTGGATGGATATGTTATTGGTTTGACTGGAGTAATGACTTTATAATGTATAAGAATATAAAAAAATCTTATACACCTTAAAAATATATAATTTTTATTTGTGATTATACCTCAACAAAGCTAGGGGGAGAAACAAAACCATAAATGTTCACATCTTGTTAAATTTTATCTAGTCCCACTTCTAGCTCAGAAAAAATAAATGTCTAGGTAAATTATTTAATCAAAGCACTAACATAATATATATCCATCATCATGCAACCAACTTCATATACATATATACTATGTCAATATACAATTATTACAGATGAATTTATTACTAAAATATATTATTATAAAGTGGAAATGGTTTGGGTGGTGCCTGTGGCTCAAAGGAGTAGGGCACTTGCCCTGTATACCAGAGGTGATTGGTTCAAACCCAGCCCTGGCCAAAAAAAGAAGAAACTGAAAAAAAAAGTGGAAATGGTTTAACTTTTCCTTTTCTAGCAGAAATGGGGACAGAAGAAGAGAAAGATGGGAGAGTAGGAAGGACAAAAGCACTGAGCATAGCGGGGTGTTACTGGAAAGCAGAGGTGATGAGTGTGGAATGAAGGGAGAAAAATTCATTCTCTCTGCATCTCCTCATCTGCTGTAGGGCTGGGCAGCCAAAGGAAACTGAAAACATTGAGCCTGTGATTGGGTCAAATCTGTTGCATCATCTTTGTTATTCTCCCTTTGCTCCTTATAAATAAATTAATAATAAACCTGGGTATCCTTTTTAATTGTGTAGCTCCACCATGCCTGGAAGTAGCCTCACCAGAATGCACCAGGTTGAGGGCCTCCCCCTTTATAATGGAGCTGTCAGCACTGACACCCAGGAATTCTCCATCCTCCCTGAGCAGGGTGAGGGGATTATGCAGACGAGTCTCAGCAACATGCCTGCGTAGGAAACCCTGTATTGTGAGCTTGGCACACTCTGCTATCCCTCTCTATAGCACTGAATGCCCACAGCTCAAAACTGAGTCTAGGGGATAAATGCCCAAACAAAGCTGTTTAGCGGCTCCACTGAATGGTTCTGGCAGGCAGGAGCTTGTGAATGAATGGAAGAAAGCCTCAGCTCACTCCATTCATCAGCTCTTTCTTACTCAAGTCTCTCTCTCTCTGTTCTTAAGTCTATCTTCTCTCTTACTCCATCTCTCCTATAAACACTTGAAGTTTTGTTTTTATTATATACAGATATGCAGAACTCTTTTTTAGAGTTCCTTTCATTAAAGGAATCCTTTCTGGTCTGAGCAGCTCAGGACGCAGAGAAGAGTAAAACTGGGAATCCGCAGTGAGCTGGGAACCCCAGCACCACAGTCAGTTTGAGATCAAAAAAAGGCCTTTTGGATTGCGGTTCAAAGTTTGGATTTTATTCTGAGTGTGATGGAAAATCTCTGGAGGACTTTGAGCAGAAAAGATTCATGATTTGATTTACATTTAAAAGATCAGACTGTGGTTGAAGGCACCTGAGGTACAGTCTGCAGTGAGAAGAATATGAAACTCAGAGCAGAAAGGGAAGGTGGAATTGGGTGCAGACGTCCAGCACCAGCAGGCCGCAGTTTTTTTTTTTTTTTTTTTTTTTTTT